>NW_028324681.1:0-1132 GCF_052110815.1 Crocodylus siamensis
AGCACATCAAAGAGCTACCCAACATCGGTCACAAAGACACTCTTATGGGCCTAGTTCAGGGGTAGGCAACATTTTTTGACTGGAGTGCCGAAAAACACCATAATGTCAACCTCAGAAGGTGCCAGAGTGCCAACATGGCATAAAAACAAAATGAGGGCAAGGGGTACATGGCAGGATGCTCTGCTTGTGCCCCTCTGCCCCCCAGCCCTAGTGCCCCTTGCCACTGGCCCCCCTCCCTAATGCCCCTTGCCCTCCACCCAAAGGCCTTGTCCCCCAGTCCTACTGTCCCTTCCCCGCCTGCTGACCCTTGCCCCACACCCAAAGCCTCTGCCCCGCCAGCCCTACAGCCCCTTCCCCCCAGCCCTGGGTCTGTGGCTGCCAGCAGCTACCCCAGCTCTGGGTAGATGCTGGAGTCTGGGCTGCTCCAAGCAGGGCTTGCAGCATCCCAGCTGCCTGCCAGGAGCAGCCCAGGATCCTGGCTGGCAGCAGCTCCCCACCGCCATATGCAGGCACACTTTGGAGTGGGCAGTGAGGGTGGCGCCTGAGGTCTGGTCTCTCCCTGCTCCCAGCACAGAGGTGACGAGCCCGGCACAGTTGCTTGTAGACAGCCTGCTGCTGGAGGCCGGGCTGGCTTCAAACAGCTGCACCGGGCTCATCAACTCTGTGCTGGGAGCAGGGGAGAGACCATCACCACACCCTGGTCTTCCAAAAAAACAAGAAAAACACAGTTTCTGGGTTTTCAGGAAGACCAGGCTCTAGATCCCTGCAATGAATTCTATATGCAAAAGTTTTGGCAGACTCGGCTCCGGATCCGCTTCCCGGGATCCAGTTTCCGGATTTTCCAGAAAAGCAGGTTCTGGATCCCTGCAATGCCTTATTTTTACAAAAGTTTTCACAGGCTTGGCTCCAGATCCGCATTCCAGGATCCAGTTCCGGGTTTTCCACTAGAGCAGGCTCCGGATACACATCCCAGGATACAGTTTCCGGGTTTTCCTGAAGACCAGGCTCCAGATCCCCTCCATTGGATGCAATTTCTGGGTTTTCCAGAAGACAAAGCTCTGGAGCCCTCCAATGCCTACTTTATGCTTTATTTTCGGCAGGCTCGGTTCCGAATCCACTTCCCGGGATCCAC
>NW_028324682.1:0-7885 GCF_052110815.1 Crocodylus siamensis
AAGGCCCCATTCGCTTGCCTGGGGTCGACCTGGTCGCTGCTAGGCCACATTCCATTACATTGGGTTGACCTGGTGGCTGAAAGGCCCCATTCACCTTCCTGGGGTTGACCTTGTGGCTGCTAGGCCCCATTCGCTTGCCTGGGGTCGACCTGGTGGCTCCAAGGCCCCATTCGCTTACCTGGTGTTGATCTGGTGGCTGCAAGGCCCCATTCGCTTACCTGGGGTGAAAGTGCTGCCTGCAAGGCCCCTTTCACTTACATTGTGTTGACCTAGTGACTCCTAGGCCCAATTCACGTACATTGGGGTGACCTGGTGGCTGCAAGGCCCCATTCCCTTAACTGCGGTCGACCTGGTGGCTGCAAGGCCCCATTCGCTTCCCTGGGGTTGACCTGGTGGCTGCAAGGCCCCATTCGCTTGCCTGGGGTAGACCTGGGGGCTGCAAGGCCCCATTCGCTTGCCTGGGGTCGACCTGGCGGCTGCAAGGCCCCATTCGCTTGCCTGGGGTCGACCTGGCGGCTGGAAGTCCCCATTCGCTTGCCTGGGGTCGACTTGGTGGCTGCAAGGCCCCATTCGCTTACCTGGGGTCAACCTGGTGGCTGCAAGGCCCCATTCTCTTGCCTGGGGTCGGCCTGGTGGCTGCAAGGCCCCATTCGCTTGCCTGGGGTCGACCTGGTGGCTGCAAGGCCCCATTCGCTTGCCTGGGTTCGACCTGGTGGCTGCAAGGCCCCATTCGCTTGCCTGTCGATGACCTGGTGGCTGCAAGGGCCCATTAGCTTGCCTGCGGATGACCTGGTGGCTGCAAGGCCCCATTCGCTTGCTTGGGGTTCACCTGGTGGCTGCAAGGCTCCATTCCCTTCCCTGGGGTTGACCTGGTGGCTGCAAGGCCCCATTCGCTTGCCTGGGGTCGACCTGGTGGCTGCAAGGCCCCATTCGCTTGCCTGGGGTTGACCTGCTGGCTGCAAGGGGCCATTCACTTGTATGGCGTTGACCTGGTGTCTGCAACACCCAATTCGCTTGCCTGGGATCGACCTGGTGGCTGTAAGGCCCCATTCGCTTGAATGGGGTTCACCTGGTGGCTGCAAGGCCCCATTCGCTTGCCTGGGGTCGAGCTGGTGGCTGCAAGGCCCCATTCACTTGCCTGGGGTTGACCTGGTGGCTGCAAGCCCCATTCCCTTGCCTGGGGTCGACCTGGTGGCTGCAAGGCCCCATTCGCTTGCCTGGGGTCGACCTGGTGGCTGCAAGGCCCCATTCGCTTGCCTGGGGTCGACCTGGTGGCTGGAAGGCCCCATTCACTTGCCTGGGGTCGACCTGGTGGCTGCAAGGCCCCTTTCACTTTCTATTGGGTTGACCTGGTGGCTGAAAGGCCCCATTCACCTTCCTGGGGTTGACCTTGTGGCTGCTAGGCCCCATTCGCTTGCCTGGGGTCGACCAGGTGGCTCCAAGGCCCCATTCCCTTGCCTGGGGTCGACCTGGTGGCTGCAAGGCCCCATTCGCTTGCCTGGGGTTGACCTGGTGGCTGCAAGCCCCATTCCCTTGCCTGGGGTCGACCTGGTGGCTGCAAGGCCCCATTCGCTTGCCTGGGGTCGACCTGCTGGCTGCAAGGCCCCATTCGCTTGCCTGGGGTCGACCTGGTCACTGCCAGGCCACATTCAATTACATTGGGTTGACCTGGTGGCTGCAAGGCCCCATTAGTTGCCTGGGGTCGATCTGGTGGCTGCAAGGCCCCATTCCCTTGCCTGGGGTTGACCTGGTGGCTGCAAGGCCCCATTCGCTTGCCTGGCGATGACCTGGCGGCTGCAAGGCCCCATTCACTTGCCTGGGGTTGACCTGGTGCCTGCAAGGCCCCATTCGCTTGCCTGGGGTTGACCTGGTGGCTGCAAGGCCCCATTCGCTGGACTGGGTGTTCACCTGGTGGCTGCAAGGCCCCATTCGCTTGCCTGGGGTTGACCTGCTGGCTGAAAGGTCCCATTCGCTTGCCTGGGGTCGACCTGGTGGCTGCAAGGCCCCATTCGCTTGCCTGGGGATGACCTGGTGGCTCCAAGGGCCCATTCGCTTGCCTGGGGTTGACCTGGTGGCTGCAAAGCCCCATTCGCTCGCCTGGGGTTCACCTGGTGGCTGCAAGGACCCATTCGCTTTCCTGGGGTTGAACTGGTGGCTGCAAGGCCCCATTCGCTAACCTGGGGTTCACCTGGTGGCTGCAAGGCCCCATTCGCTTGCCTGGGGTACACCTGGTGGCTGCAAGGCCCCATTCGCTTGCCTGGGGTTGACCTGCTGGCTGCAAGGGGCCATTCGCTTGTATTGCGTTGACCTGGTGTCTGCAACACCCCATTCGCTTGCCTGGGGTTGACCTGGTGGCTGCAACTGGCCGTTCGCTTGTATTGCATTGACCTGGTGTGTGCAAGACTCCATTCGCTTGCCTGGGTTCACCTGTTGGCTGCAAGGCCCCATTCGCTTGCCTGGGGTTGACCTGGTGGGTACAATGCCCCAGTCGCTTGCCTGGGGTTGACCTGGTGGTTGCAAGGCCCCATTCACTTACCTGGGCTTGACCTGGTGTCTGCTAGGCTCAATTCTCTCACATTGCTTGACCTGGTGGCTGCAAGGCCCCATTCGCTTGCCTGGGGTTGACCTGGTCGGTACAATGCCCCAGTCGCTTGCCTGGGGTTGACCTGGTGGTTGCAAGGCCCCATTCGCTTACCTGGTGTTAACGTGCCTGATGCAAGGCCCCTTTCACTTATATTCGGTTGACCTAGTGGCTGCTCGGCCCAATTCGCTTACATTGGGTTGACCTGGTGGATGTAAGTCCGCATTCACTGGCCAGGGGTCGACGTGGTGGATGAAAGGCCCCATTCCCTTACCTGGGGTTGACCTGCTTGGTCCAAGGCCCCATTCGCTTTCCTTGGGTTGACGTGCAGGCTGCAAGGTGCCATTCGCTAGTATTGCGTTTACCTGGTGCCTGCAAGACCCCATTCGCTTACCTGGGGTTAGCCTGGTGGCTGCTAGGCCCCAGTCTCTTACATTGGGTTTATCTGGTGGCTCCAAGGCCCCATTCGCTTGCCTGGGGTTGACCTGCTGGCTGCTAGGACGCATTCTCTTCCATTGGGTTGACCTGGTGGCTGCAAGGCCCCATTCGCTTGCCTGGGGTTGACGGGGTGGCTAGAACGCCCCAGTCGCTTGGCTGGCGTTGACCTGGTGGCTGCAGGCCCAATTCGCTTGCCTGGGGTTGACCTGGTGGGTACAATGCCCCAGTCGCTTGCCTGGGGTTGACCTGGTGGTTGCAAGGCCCCATTCGCTTACCTGGTGTTAACGTGATGGATGCAGGGCCCCTTTCACTTACATTCGGTTGACCTAGTGGCTGCTCGCCCAATTCGCTTACATTGGGTTGACATGGTGGATGTAAGACTCCATTCGCTTGCCTGGGGTTGACCTGGTGGCTGCAAGGCCGCATTCACTGGCCTGGGGTCGACCTGGTGGCTGCAAGGCCCCACTCCCTCACCTGGGGTTGACTTGCTTGGTCCAAGGCCCCATTCGCTTTCCTGGGGTTGACGTGCTGGCTGCAAGGGGCGATTCGCTTGTACTGTATTGACCTGGTGTCTGCAAGAACCCATTCGCTTGCCTGGGTTTGACGTGGTGGCTGCAAGGCCCCATTCGCTTACATGGGGTTGACCTGGTGGCTGCTGGCCCCAGTCTCTTACATTGGGTTTATCTGGTGGCTACAAGGCCCCATTAGCTTGCCTGGGGTTGACCTGGTGGCTGCTAGGCCCCATTCTCTTTCATTGGGTTGACTTGTTGGCTGCAAGGCCCCATTAGCTTGCCTGGGGTTGACAGGGTGGCTACAACACCCCAGTGGCTTGGCTGGGGTCGACCTGGTGGCTGCAAGGCCCCACTCCCTTACCTGGGGTTGACCTGCTTGGTCCAAGTCCCCAATCGCTTTCCTGGGGGTGACCTGCTGGCTGCAAGGGGCCATTCGCTTGTATTGCGTTGACCTGGTGTCTGCAAGACCCCATTCGCTTGCCTGGGGTTGACCTGGTGGCTGCAAGGCCCCATTGGCTTACCTGGGGTTGACCTGGTGGCTGCTAGGCCCCATTCTCTTACATTGGGTTGACCTGGTGGCTACAAGGCCCCATTCGCTTGCCTGGGGTTGACCTGGTGGCTGCTAGGCCCCATTCTCTTCCGTTGGGTTGACCTAGTGGCTGCAAGGCCCCTTTCGCTTACCTGGGGTTGACCTGCTGGGTCCAAGGCACCATTCGCTTTCCTGAGGTTGACCTGCTGGCTGCAAGGGCCCATTCGCTTGTATTGCGTTGACCTGGTGTGTGCAAGAACCCATTCTCATGCCTGGGGTTGACCTAGTGGCTGCAAGGCCCCATTCGCTTGCCTGGGGTTCACCTGGTGGCTGTAAGGCCCCATTCCCTTGCCTGGGGTGGACCTGGTGGTGGCAAGGCCCCACTCGCTAACCTGGAGTTGACCTGGTGGCTGCAAGGCCGAGTTCTCTTACACTGGGTTGACCTGGTAGCTGCAAGTCCCCATTCGCTTGCCTGGGGCTGACCTGGTGGCTGCTAGGCCCCATTCTCTTACATTGGGTTGACCTGTTGGCTCCAAGGCCCCATTCGCTTGCCTGGGGTTGACCTGGTGGCTACAATGCCCGAGTCGCTTTGCTGGGGTTAACGTGCTGGTTGCAAGGCCCCTTTCACGTACATTGGGTTGACCTAGTGGCTGTTAGGCCCAATTCGCTTACATTGGGATGACCTGGTGGCTGCAAGGCCCCATTCGCTTGCCTTGGGTTGACCTGGTGGCTCCAAGGCCCCATTCGCTTGCCTGGGCTTGACCTGGTGGCTGCAAGGCCCCATTCACTGGCCTGGTGTCGAGCTGGTGGCTGCAAAGCCCCATTCCCTTACCTGCTGTTGACCTGCTGGATCCAAGGCCCCATCCGCTTTCCTGGGGTTCACCTGCTGGCTGCAAGGGGCCATTCGCTTGTACTGCGTTGACCTGGTGTCTGCAAGACCCCATTCGCTTTCCGGGGGTTGACCTGGTATCTGCAAGGCCCAATTCACTTACCTGGGGTTGACCTGGTGTCTGCTAGGCCCAATTCTCTTTACATTGGCTTGACCTGGTGGCTGCAAGGCCCCATTCGCTTGCCTGGGGTTGACCTGGCGGGCACAATGCCGCAGTCGCTTGCCTGGGGTTGACCTGGTGGTTGAAAGGCCCCTTTCGCTTGTCTTGGGTTGACCTGGTGGGTGCAAGGCCCCATTCGCTTGTCTGGGGTTGACCTGGTGGCTGCTAGGCCCCATTCTCTTACATTGGGTGGACCTGGTGGCTAAAGTGCCCCATTCGCTTGCCTGGGGTTGACCTGGTGGCTGCACGGCCCCATACGCTTACCTGAGGTTAGCGTGCTGGCTGCAAGGCCCCATTGACTGTCCTGGGGTGTACCTGGTGGCTGCAAGGCCCCATTCACTGGCCTGGGGTCGACCTGGTGGATGCAAGGCCCCATTCCCTTACCTGGGGTTAACCGGCTGTGTCCAAGGCCCCATTCGCTTTCCTGGGGTTGACCTGCTTGGTGCAAGGCCCCATTCGCTTGAATTGCGTTGCCCTGCTGTCTCCAAGACCAATTCGCTTGCCTGGGATGACCTGGTTGCTGAAAGGCCCCATTCGCTTGTCTGGGGTTGACCTGGTGGCTGCTAGGCCCCATTCTCTTACATTGGGTGGACGTGGAGGCTACAATGCCCCAGTCGCTTGCCTGGGGTTGACATGGTGGCTGCAAGGCCCCATACGCTTACCTGGGATGACCTGGTGGCTGCAAGGCCCCATTCCCTTGTATGGGGTTCTCCTGGTGGCTGCTAGGCCCCATTTTTTTACATTAGGTGGACCTGGTGGCTACAATGCCCCTTTCGCTTCCCTGGTGTTGACCTGGTGGCTGCAAGGCCCCATACGCTTACCTGGGGTTAAAGTGCTGGCTGGAAGGCCGCTTTGACTGTCCTGGGGTGTACCTGGTGGCTGCAAGGCCCCATTCACTGGCCTGGGGTCGACCTGGTGGATGCAAGGCCCCATTCCCTTACCTGGGGTTAACCGGCTGGGTCCAAGGCCCCATTCGCTTTCCTGGGGTTGACCTGCTTGCTGCAAGGCCCCATTCGCTTGAATTGCGTTGCCCTGCTGTCTCCAAGACCAATTCGCTTGCCTGGCATGACCTGGTGGCTGCTAGGCCCCATTCTCTTACATTGGGCGGACGTGGAGGCTACAATGCCCCAGTCGCTTGCCTGGGGTTGACCTGGTGGCTGCAAGGCCCCATACGCTTACCTGGGGTTAACGTGCTGTCGGGAAGGCCCCTTTCACTTACATTGGGTTGACCTAGTGGCTGCTAGGCCCTATTCACTTGCATTGGGTTGACCTAGTGTCTGCAAGGCCCCATTCGCTTGTCTTGGGTTGACCTGGTGGCTGCAAGGCCCCATTCGCTTGCCTGGGGTTGACCTGAAGGCTGCAAGGCCCCATTGACTGTCCTTGGGGTGTACCTGGTGCCTGCAAGGCCCCATTCACTGGCCTGGGGTTGACCTGGTGGCTGAAAGCCGCATTCCCTTACCTGGGGTAGACCTGGTGGTTGCAAGGCCCCATTCGCTTGCCTGGGATGACCTGGTGGCTGGAAGGCCCCATTCGCTTGTCTGGGGTTGACCTGGTGGCTGCTAGGCCCCATTCTCTTACATTGGGTGGACCTGGTGGCTAAAATGCCCCATTCGCTTGCCTGGGGTTGACCTGGTGGCTGCACGGCCCCATACGCTTACCTGAGTTTAGTGTGCTGGCTGCAAGGCCCCATTGACTGTCCTGGCGTGTACCTGGTGGCTGCAAGGCCCCATTCCCTTACCTGGGGTTAACCGGCTGGATCCAAGGCCCCATTCGCTTTCCTGGGGTTCACCTTCTTGCTGCAAGGCCCCATTCGCTTGTCTGGGGTTGACCTGGTGGCTGCTAGGCCCCATTCTCTAACATTGGGTTGACCTGGGGGCTGCAAGGCCCCATTCGCTTGCCTCGGATAGACCTGGTGGCTGCAAGCTGCTTTCGCTTGCCTGGGGTTTGCCTGGTGGCTGCAAGGCCCCATTCGCTTGCCTGGGGTTGACCTTGTGGCTACCACTCCCCAGTTGCTTGTCTGGGGTTGACCTGGTTGCTGCACGGCCTGATTCGCTTTCCTGGGGTTAACGTGCATGGCTGCAAGGCCCCTTTCACTTACGTTTGGTTGACCTGGTGGCTGCTAGGCCCAATTCGCTTACATTGGGTTGACCTGGTGTCTGCAAGGCCACATTCGCTTGTCTTGGGTTGACCTGGTGGCTTCAAGGCCCCATTCGCTTGCCTGGGGTTGACCTGGTGGCTGCAAGGCCCCATTGACTGTCCTGGGGTCGACCTGGTGGCTGCAAGGACCCATTCCCTTACCTGGGGTTGACCGGCTGGGTCCAAGGCCCCATTCGCTTTTCTGGGGTTGACCTGCTTGCTGCAAGGCCCCATTCGCTTACCTGGTGTTGACCTGGTGGCTGCTAGTCCCCATTCTCTTACATTGTGTTGAGCTCGTGGCTGCACGGCCCCATTCGCTTGCCTGGGGTTGACCTGGTGGTTACAACGCCCCAGTCGCTTGGCTGGGGTTGATCTGGTGGCTGCAAGGCCCAATTCACTTACCTGGGGTTAACGTACTGGCTGCAAGGCTCCTTTCATTTACATTGTGTTGACCTAGTGGCTGCTAGGCCCAATTTGCTTAAATTGGGTTGACCTGGTGTCTGCAAGGCACCATTCGCTTGTCTGTGGTTGACCTGGTGGCTTCAAGGCCCCATTCGCTTGCCTGGGGTTGACGTGGTGGCTGCAAGGCCCCATTCACTGCCCTGGGGTGTGCCTGGTGGCTGCTAGGCCCCATTCTCTT
>NW_028324683.1:0-18438 GCF_052110815.1 Crocodylus siamensis
TGGTGGCTGCAAGGACACATTCAGTTGCATTTCATTGACCTGGTGTCTGGAAGGCGCCATTCACTTACGTGGGGTTGACCTGGTGTCTGCAAGGCCCCGTAGGCTTGCTTGGGTTTGACCTGGTGGCTGAAAGGCCCATAGGCTTGCTGGGGTTTTAGCTGGTGGCTGCTGGGCCCCATTCACTTGCCTGGGGTGGACATGGTGGCTGAAAGTCCCCATTCGCTTACCTAGGGTTGACCTGGTGTCTGTAAGAACCCATTCGATTGCAGGGGGTTAATTGTGGTGTCTGCAAGGCCACATTCACTTGCCTGGGGTTGGCCTGGTGGCTGCAAGGCCACATTCGCTTGCAGGGGATTGACCTGGTGCCTACAAGGCCCCATTCGCTTCCATTGGGTTGACCTGGTGGCTGCAAGGCCCCATTCGCTTGCATTGGGTTGACCTGGTGGCGGCAAGGCCACATTCATTTCCGTGGGGTTGACCTGCTGGCTCAAAGGCCAAATTCACTTACCTGGGGTTCACCTGGTGGCTGCAAGGCCCCATTCACTTGGATTGCGTTGACCTGGTGTCTGCAAGGACCCATTCGCTTACAGGGGGTTGACGTGGTGTCTGCAAGGCCACATTCACTTGCCTGGGGTTGATGTGGTGGCTGGAAGGCCCCATTCGCTTGCAGGGGATTGACCTGGTGCCTGCAAGGCCCCATTCGCTTCCATTGGGTTGACCTGGTGGCTACAAGGCCCCATTCGCTTACCTGGGGTTGATCTGGTGGCTGCAACGCCCCATTCAATTTTGTGGGGTTCACCTGGTGGCTCCAAGGCCCTGTGGGCTTGCTTGGGGTTGACCTGGTGGCTGCAAGACCCCATGGGATTCCCTGGGTTTTACCTTGTGTTTGCTGGGCCCCATTCGCTCTACCTGGGGTTGACCTGGTGTCCGCAAGGCCCCATTCGCTTACCTGGGGTTGACCTGGTGGCTGCAAGGCCACATTCACTTACATGGGGTTCACCTGGTGGCTGCAGGGCCCCACAGGCTTGCAGGAGTTTGACCTGGTGGCTGCAATGCTCCATTCGCTTGCATTGGGTTGACCTGTTGGCGGCAAGGCCACATTCATTTCCGTGGGGTTGACCTGCTGGCTCAAAGGCCAAATTCACTTACCTGGGGTTCACCTGGTGGCTGCAAGGCCCCATTCACTTGGATTGCATTGACGTGGTGTCTGCAAGGGCACATTCACTTGCCTGGGGTTGACTTGGTGGCTGCAAGGCCCCATTCGCTTGCAGGGGATTGACCTGGTGGCACCAGGGCCCCATAGGCTTGCCTAGGGTTAACCTGGTGGCTACAAGGCCCCATTCGCTTGGATTGGGTTGATCTCGTGTCTGTAAGGCCCTGTAGGCTTGCCTGGGCTTCACCTGGTGGCTGCAAGGCCCCATTCACTTGCATTGGGTGGACCTGGTGTCTGCAAGGCCCCATTCGGTTACCTGGGGTTGACTTGGTGGGTGTAAGGCCCCATTCACTTGGCTGGGCTTCACCTGCTGGCTACCAGGCCCCATTCGCTTCCTTGGGGTTGACCTGGTGGCTGCAGGGCCCCATAGGCTTGCAGGGGTTTGACCTGGTTGCTGCAAGGCCCCTTCACTTGTATTGTGTTGACTTGGTGGCTGCAAGGCCCAATTCGCTTGCATTGTGTTGACCTGGTGGCTGCAAGGCCCCATTCACTTACCTTGGGTTTACCTGGTGGCTGCAAGGCCCCTTTCACTTACCTGAGGTTTAGCTGGTGGCTGCAGGGCCCCATAGGCTTGCAGGGGGGTGACCTGGTGGCTGCAAGGACCCATTCGCTTACCTGGGGTTGTCCTGGTGGCTGCAAGGCCCCATTTACTTGCATAGTGTTGACATGGTAGCTGCAAGGCCCCATTCAATTGCCTTGGGTTCACCTGGTGGCTGCAAGGCCCCATGGGATTCCCTGGGTTTTACCTTGTGTTTGCTGGGCCCCATTCGCTTTTCCTGGGGTTGACCTGGTGGCTGCAAGGCCCCATTGGCTTGCCTGGGGTTGAGCTGGAGGCTGCAAGGACCCATTCGCTTGCTTGGGGTTGCCCTGCTGGCTGCAAGGACACATTCAGTTGCATTTGGTTGACCAGGTGGCTGGAAGGCCCCTTCACTTGCATTGGGTTGACCTGATGGCTGCAAGGCCCCATTCGCTTGCATTGGGTTGACCTGGTGTCTGCAAGGCCCCATTAGCTTACTTGGGGTTCACCTGGTGGCTGCAAGGCCTCATACGCTTGCAGGGGGTTGACCTGGTGGCTGCAAGGACCCATTCATTAGCATTGGGTTGACAAGGTATCTGGAAGGCCCCATTCGCTTGCATTGGGTTGACCTGGTGGCTACAAGGCCGCATTCGCTTGCATTCGGTTGACCTGGTCTCTTCAAGGCCCCATTTGCTTACCTGTGTGGACCTGGTGGCTGCAAGGACCCATTCGCTTACCTGGGATTGACCTGGTGGCTGCAAGGCCACATTCACTTACATGGGGTTCACCTGGTGCCTGCAGGGCCCCGTAGGCTTGCAGGGGTTTGACCTGGTGGCTGCAATGCCCCATTCGCTTGCAGGGGATTGACCTGGTGGCTGCAAGGCCCCATTCGCTTGCATTGGGTTGACCTGTTGTCTGCAAGGCCCCATTCGCTTACCTGGAGTTGTCCTGGTGTTTGCAAGGCCCCATTCGCTTACCTAGGGTTAACCAGGTGGCTGCAAGGTGCCATTCAATTACCTGGGGTTGACCTGGTGGCTGCAATGCCCCATTCGCTTGCAGGGGATTGACCTGGTGGCTGCAAGGCCCCATTCGCTTGCATTGGGTTGACCTGTTGTCTGCAAGGCCCCATTCGCTTACCTGGGGTTGTCCTGGTGTTTGCAAGGCCCCATTCGCTTACCTAGGGTTAACCAGGTGGCTGCAAGGTGCCATTCAATTACCTGGGGTTGACCTGATGGCTGCAAGGCCCTATTCGCTTGCCTGGGGTTAACCTGGTGGCTGCAATGCCCCATTCACTTGCCTGGGTTTCACCTGGTGGCTGCATGGCCCCATAGGCTTGCCGGGGTTTTGCCTGGTGGCTGGTGGGCCCCATTCGCTTACATGGGGTTGACCTGGTGGCTGCAAGGCCCCATTCGCTTGCTTAGGGTTGACCTGGTGTCTGCAAGGCCCCATTAGCTCTACCTGGGGTTGACCTGGTGTCCGCAAGGCCCCATTCGCTTCTCTCCGGTTGACCTGGTGGCTGCAAGACCCCATTCACTTACCTGGGGTTCACCTGGTGGCTGTAGGGCCCCATAGGTTTGCAGGGGGCTGACCTGGTGGCTGCAAGGACCCATTCATTAGCATTGGGTTGACAAGGTATCTGGAAGGCCCCATTCTCTTTACCTGGGGTTGACCTGGTGGCTGCAAGGCAGCATTGGCTTGCATTCGGTTGACCTGGTCTCTTCAAGGCCCCATTTGCTTACTTGTGTGGACCTGGTGGCTGCAAGGCCATATTCATTTACATGGGGTTCATCTGGTGGCGGAAGGGCCCCATAGGCTTGCAGGGGTTTGACCTGGTGGCTGCAATGCCCCATTCACTTGCATTGGGTTGACCTGGTGGCGGCAAGGCCACATTCATTTCCGTGGGGTTGACCTGCTGGCTCAAAGGCCGAATTCACTTACCTGGGGTTCACCTGGTGGCTGCAAGGCCCCATTCACTTGGATTGCGTTGACCTGGTGTCTGCAAGGACCCATTGGCTTGCAGGGGGTTGACGTGGTGTCTGCAAGGCCACATTCACTTGCCTGCGGTTCACCTGGTGGCTGCAAGGCCCCATTTGCTTGCAGGGGATTGACCTGGTGCCTGCAAGGCCCTATTCGCTTGCATTGGGTTGACCTGGTGGCTGCAAGGCCCCATTCGCTTACCTGGGGTTGACTTGGTGGCTGCAAGGACACATTCAGTTGCATTTCATTGACCTGGTGTCTGGAAGGCGCCATTCACTTACGTGGGGTTGACCTGGTGTCTGCAAGGCCCCGTAGGCTTGCTTGGGTTTGACCTGGTCGCTGAAAGGCCCATAGGCTTGCTGGGGTTTTAGCTGGTGGCTGCTGGGCCCCATTCACTTGCCTGGGGTGGACATGGTGGCTGAAAGTCCCCATTCGCTTACCTAGGGTTGACCTGGTGTCTGTAAGAACCCATTCGATTGCAGGGGGTTAATTGTGGTGTCTGCAAGGCCACATTCACTTGCCTGGGGTTGGCCTGGTGGCTGCAAGGCCACATTCGCTTGCAGGGGATTGACCTGGTGCCTACAAGGCCCCATTCGCTTCCATTGGGTTGACCTGGTGGCTGCAAGGCCCCATTCGCTTGCATTGGGTTGACCTGGTGGCGGCAAGGCCACATTCATTTCCGTGGGGTTGACCTGCTGGCTCAAAGGCCAAATTCACTTACCTGGGGTTCACCTGGTGGCTGCAAGGCCCCATTCACTTGGATTGCGTTGACCTGGTGTCTGCAAGGACCCATTCGCTTACAGGGGGTTGACGTGGTGTCTGCAAGGCCACATTCACTTGCCTGGGGTTGATGTGGTGGCTGGAAGGCCCCATTCGCTTGCAGGGGATTGACCTGGTGCCTGCAAGGCCCCATTCGCTTCCATTGGGTTGACCTGGTGGCTACAAGGCCCCATTCGCTTACCTGGGGTTGATCTGGTGGCTGCAACGCCCCATTCAATTTTGTGGGGTTCACCTGGTGGCTCCAAGGCCCTGTGGGCTTGCTTGGGGTTGACCTGGTGGCTGCAAGACCCCATGGGATTCCCTGGGTTTTACCTTGTGTTTGCTGGGCCCCATTCGCTCTACCTGGGGTTGACCTGGTGTCCGCAAGGCCCCATTCGCTTACCTGGGGTTGACCTGGTGGCTGCAAGGCCACATTCACTTACATGGGGTTCACCTGGTGGCTGCAGGGCCCCACAGGCTTGCAGGAGTTTGACCTGGTGGCTGCAATGCTCCATTCGCTTGCATTGGGTTGACCTGTTGGCGGCAAGGCCACATTCATTTCCGTGGGGTTGACCTGCTGGCTCAAAGGCCAAATTCACTTACCTGGGGTTCACCTGGTGGCTGCAAGGCCCCATTCACTTGGATTGCATTGACGTGGTGTCTGCAAGGGCACATTCACTTGCCTGGGGTTGACTTGGTGGCTGCAAGGCCCCATTCGCTTGCAGGGGATTGACCTGGTGGCACCAGGGCCCCATAGGCTTGCCTAGGGTTAACCTGGTGGCTACAAGGCCCCATTCGCTTGGATTGGGTTGATCTCGTGTCTGTAAGGCCCTGTAGGCTTGCCTGGGCTTCACCTGGTGGCTGCAAGGCCCCATTCACTTGCATTGGGTGGACCTGGTGTCTGCAAGGCCCCATTCGGTTACCTGGGGTTGACTTGGTGGGTGTAAGGCCCCATTCACTTGGCTGGGCTTCACCTGCTGGCTACCAGGCCCCATTCGCTTCCTTGGGGTTGACCTGGTGGCTGCAGGGCCCCATAGGCTTGCAGGGGTTTGACCTGGTTGCTGCAAGGCCCCTTCACTTGTATTGTGTTGACTTGGTGGCTGCAAGGCCCAATTCGCTTGCATTGTGTTGACCTGGTGGCTGCAAGGCCCCATTCACTTACCTTGGGTTTACCTGGTGGCTGCAAGGCCCCTTTCACTTACCTGAGGTTTAGCTGGTGGCTGCAGGGCCCCATAGGCTTGCAGGGGGGTGACCTGGTGGCTGCAAGGACCCATTCGCTTACCTGGGGTTGTCCTGGTGGCTGCAAGGCCCCATTTACTTGCATAGTGTTGACATGGTAGCTGCAAGGCCCCATTCAATTGCCTTGGGTTCACCTGGTGGCTGCAAGGCCCCATGGGATTCCCTGGGTTTTACCTTGTGTTTGCTGGGCCCCATTCGCTTTTCCTGGGGTTGACCTGGTGGCTGCAAGGCCCCATTGGCTTGCCTGGGGTTGAGCTGGAGGCTGCAAGGACCCATTCGCTTGCTTGGGGTTGCCCTGCTGGCTGCAAGGACACATTCAGTTGCATTTGGTTGACCAGGTGGCTGGAAGGCCCCTTCACTTGCATTGGGTTGACCTGATGGCTGCAAGGCCCCATTCGCTTGCATTGGGTTGACCTGGTGTCTGCAAGGCCCCATTAGCTTACTTGGGGTTCACCTGGTGGCTGCAAGGCCTCATACGCTTGCAGGGGGTTGACCTGGTGGCTGCAAGGACCCATTCATTAGCATTGGGTTGACAAGGTATCTGGAAGGCCCCATTCGCTTGCATTGGGTTGACCTGGTGGCTACAAGGCCGCATTCGCTTGCATTCGGTTGACCTGGTCTCTTCAAGGCCCCATTTGCTTACCTGTGTGGACCTGGTGGCTGCAAGGACCCATTCGCTTACCTGGGATTGACCTGGTGGCTGCAAGGCCACATTCACTTACATGGGGTTCACCTGGTGCCTGCAGGGCCCCGTAGGCTTGCAGGGGTTTGACCTGGTGGCTGCAATGCCCCATTCGCTTGCAGGGGATTGACCTGGTGGCTGCAAGGCCCCATTCGCTTGCATTGGGTTGACCTGTTGTCTGCAAGGCCCCATTCGCTTACCTGGAGTTGTCCTGGTGTTTGCAAGGCCCCATTCGCTTACCTAGGGTTAAC
The DNA here is from genome assembly GCF_052110815.1 of Crocodylus siamensis. Taxonomy (NCBI): domain Eukaryota; kingdom Metazoa; phylum Chordata; order Crocodylia; family Crocodylidae; genus Crocodylus; species Crocodylus siamensis. Next base: position 6,639 of record NW_028324683.1, read on the forward strand.
CAGGTGGCTGCAAGGTGCCATTCAATTACCTGGGGTTGACCTGGTGGCTGCAATGCCCCATTCGCTTGCAGGGGATTGACCTGGTGGCTGCAAGGCCCCATTCGCTTGCATTGGGTTGACCTGTTGTCTGCAAGGCCCCATTCGCTTACCTGGGGTTGTCCTGGTGTTTGCAAGGCCCCATTCGCTTACCTAGGGTTAACCAGGTGGCTGCAAGGTGCCATTCAATTACCTGGGGTTGACCTGATGGCTGCAAGGCCCTATTCGCTTGCCTGGGGTTAACCTGGTGGCTGCAATGCCCCATTCACTTGCCTGGGTTTCACCTGGTGGTCCTGGTGTTTGCAAGGCCCCATTCGCTTACCTAGGGTTAACCAGGTGGCTGCAAGGTGCCATTCAATTACCTGGGGTTGACCATGGCCCCCCCATTCGCTTACCTAGGGTTAACCAGGTGGCTGCAAGGTGCCATTCAATTAGCTTGCTTGCCGGGGTTTTGCCTGGTGGCTGGTGGGCCCCATTCGCTTACATGGGGTTGACCTGGTGGCTGCAAGGCCCCATTCGCTTGCTTAGGGTTGACCTGGTGTCTGCAAGGCCCCATTAGCTCTACCTGGGGTTGACCTGGTGTCCGCAAGGCCCCATTCGCTTCTCTCCGGTTGACCTGGTGGCTGCAAGACCCCATTCACTTACCTGGGGTTCACCTGGTGGCTGTAGGGCCCCATAGGTTTGCAGGGGGCTGACCTGGTGGCTGCAAGGACCCATTCATTAGCATTGGGTTGACAAGGTATCTGGAAGGCCCCATTCTCTTTACCTGGGGTTGACCTGGTGGCTGCAAGGCAGCATTGGCTTGCATTCGGTTGACCTGGTCTCTTCAAGGCCCCATTTGCTTACTTGTGTGGACCTGGTGGCTGCAAGGCCATATTCATTTACATGGGGTTCATCTGGTGGCGGAAGGGCCCCATAGGCTTGCAGGGGTTTGACCTGGTGGCTGCAATGCCCCATTCACTTGCATTGGGTTGACCTGGTGGCGGCAAGGCCACATTCATTTCCGTGGGGTTGACCTGCTGGCTCAAAGGCCGAATTCACTTACCTGGGGTTCACCTGGTGGCTGCAAGGCCCCATTCACTTGGATTGCGTTGACCTGGTGTCTGCAAGGACCCATTGGCTTGCAGGGGGTTGACGTGGTGTCTGCAAGGCCACATTCACTTGCCTGCGGTTCACCTGGTGGCTGCAAGGCCCCATTTGCTTGCAGGGGATTGACCTGGTGCCTGCAAGGCCCTATTCGCTTGCATTGGGTTGACCTGGTGGCTGCAAGGCCCCATTCGCTTACCTGGGGTTGACTTGGTGGCTGCAAGGACACATTCAGTTGCATTTCATTGACCTGGTGTCTGGAAGGCGCCATTCACTTACGTGGGGTTGACCTGGTGTCTGCAAGGCCCCGTAGGCTTGCTTGGGTTTGACCTGGTCGCTGAAAGGCCCATAGGCTTGCTGGGGTTTTAGCTGGTGGCTGCTGGGCCCCATTCACTTGCCTGGGGTGGACATGGTGGCTGAAAGTCCCCATTCGCTTACCTAGGGTTGACCTGGTGTCTGTAAGAACCCATTCGATTGCAGGGGGTTAATTGTGGTGTCTGCAAGGCCACATTCACTTGCCTGGGGTTGGCCTGGTGGCTGCAAGGCCACATTCGCTTGCAGGGGATTGACCTGGTGCCTACAAGGCCCCATTCGCTTCCATTGGGTTGACCTGGTGGCTGCAAGGCCCCATTCGCTTGCATTGGGTTGACCTGGTGGCGGCAAGGCCACATTCATTTCCGTGGGGTTGACCTGCTGGCTCAAAGGCCAAATTCACTTACCTGGGGTTCACCTGGTGGCTGCAAGGCCCCATTCACTTGGATTGCGTTGACCTGGTGTCTGCAAGGACCCATTCGCTTACAGGGGGTTGACGTGGTGTCTGCAAGGCCACATTCACTTGCCTGGGGTTGATGTGGTGGCTGGAAGGCCCCATTCGCTTGCAGGGGATTGACCTGGTGCCTGCAAGGCCCCATTCGCTTCCATTGGGTTGACCTGGTGGCTACAAGGCCCCATTCGCTTACCTGGGGTTGATCTGGTGGCTGCAACGCCCCATTCAATTTTGTGGGGTTCACCTGGTGGCTCCAAGGCCCTGTGGGCTTGCTTGGGGTTGACCTGGTGGCTGCAAGACCCCATGGGATTCCCTGGGTTTTACCTTGTGTTTGCTGGGCCCCATTCGCTCTACCTGGGGTTGACCTGGTGTCCGCAAGGCCCCATTCGCTTACCTGGGGTTGACCTGGTGGCTGCAAGGCCACATTCACTTACATGGGGTTCACCTGGTGGCTGCAGGGCCCCACAGGCTTGCAGGAGTTTGACCTGGTGGCTGCAATGCTCCATTCGCTTGCATTGGGTTGACCTGTTGGCGGCAAGGCCACATTCATTTCCGTGGGGTTGACCTGCTGGCTCAAAGGCCAAATTCACTTACCTGGGGTTCACCTGGTGGCTGCAAGGCCCCATTCACTTGGATTGCATTGACGTGGTGTCTGCAAGGGCACATTCACTTGCCTGGGGTTGACTTGGTGGCTGCAAGGCCCCATTCGCTTGCAGGGGATTGACCTGGTGGCACCAGGGCCCCATAGGCTTGCCTAGGGTTAACCTGGTGGCTACAAGGCCCCATTCGCTTGGATTGGGTTGATCTCGTGTCTGTAAGGCCCTGTAGGCTTGCCTGGGCTTCACCTGGTGGCTGCAAGGCCCCATTCACTTGCATTGGGTGGACCTGGTGTCTGCAAGGCCCCATTCGGTTACCTGGGGTTGACTTGGTGGGTGTAAGGCCCCATTCACTTGGCTGGGCTTCACCTGCTGGCTACCAGGCCCCATTCGCTTCCTTGGGGTTGACCTGGTGGCTGCAGGGCCCCATAGGCTTGCAGGGGTTTGACCTGGTTGCTGCAAGGCCCCTTCACTTGTATTGTGTTGACTTGGTGGCTGCAAGGCCCAATTCGCTTGCATTGTGTTGACCTGGTGGCTGCAAGGCCCCATTCACTTACCTTGGGTTTACCTGGTGGCTGCAAGGCCCCTTTCACTTACCTGAGGTTTAGCTGGTGGCTGCAGGGCCCCATAGGCTTGCAGGGGGGTGACCTGGTGGCTGCAAGGACCCATTCGCTTACCTGGGGTTGTCCTGGTGGCTGCAAGGCCCCATTTACTTGCATAGTGTTGACATGGTAGCTGCAAGGCCCCATTCAATTGCCTTGGGTTCACCTGGTGGCTGCAAGGCCCCATGGGATTCCCTGGGTTTTACCTTGTGTTTGCTGGGCCCCATTCGCTTTTCCTGGGGTTGACCTGGTGGCTGCAAGGCCCCATTGGCTTGCCTGGGGTTGAGCTGGAGGCTGCAAGGACCCATTCGCTTGCTTGGGGTTGCCCTGCTGGCTGCAAGGACACATTCAGTTGCATTTGGTTGACCAGGTGGCTGGAAGGCCCCTTCACTTGCATTGGGTTGACCTGATGGCTGCAAGGCCCCATTCGCTTGCATTGGGTTGACCTGGTGTCTGCAAGGCCCCATTAGCTTACTTGGGGTTCACCTGGTGGCTGCAAGGCCTCATACGCTTGCAGGGGGTTGACCTGGTGGCTGCAAGGACCCATTCATTAGCATTGGGTTGACAAGGTATCTGGAAGGCCCCATTCGCTTGCATTGGGTTGACCTGGTGGCTACAAGGCCGCATTCGCTTGCATTCGGTTGACCTGGTCTCTTCAAGGCCCCATTTGCTTACCTGTGTGGACCTGGTGGCTGCAAGGACCCATTCGCTTACCTGGGATTGACCTGGTGGCTGCAAGGCCACATTCACTTACATGGGGTTCACCTGGTGCCTGCAGGGCCCCGTAGGCTTGCAGGGGTTTGACCTGGTGGCTGCAATGCCCCATTCGCTTGCAGGGGATTGACCTGGTGGCTGCAAGGCCCCATTCGCTTGCATTGGGTTGACCTGTTGTCTGCAAGGCCCCATTCGCTTACCTGGAGTTGTCCTGGTGTTTGCAAGGCCCCATTCGCTTACCTAGGGTTAACCAGGTGGCTGCAAGGTGCCATTCAATTACCTGGGGTTGACCTGGTGGCTGCAATGCCCCATTCGCTTGCAGGGGATTGACCTGGTGGCTGCAAGGCCCCATTCGCTTGCATTGGGTTGACCTGTTGTCTGCAAGGCCCCATTCGCTTACCTGGGGTTGTCCTGGTGTTTGCAAGGCCCCATTCGCTTACCTAGGGTTAACCAGGTGGCTGCAAGGTGCCATTCAATTACCTGGGGTTGACCTGATGGCTGCAAGGCCCTATTCGCTTGCCTGGGGTTAACCTGGTGGCTGCAATGCCCCATTCACTTGCCTGGGTTTCACCTGGTGGCTGCATGGCCCCATAGGCTTGCCGGGGTTTTGCCTGGTGGCTGGTGGGCCCCATTCGCTTACATGGGGTTGACCTGGTGGCTGCAAGGCCCCATTCGCTTGCTTAGGGTTGACCTGGTGTCTGCAAGGCCCCATTAGCTCTACCTGGGGTTGACCTGGTGTCCGCAAGGCCCCATTCGCTTCTCTCCGGTTGACCTGGTGGCTGCAAGACCCCATTCACTTACCTGGGGTTCACCTGGTGGCTGTAGGGCCCCATAGGTTTGCAGGGGGCTGACCTGGTGGCTGCAAGGACCCATTCATTAGCATTGGGTTGACAAGGTATCTGGAAGGCCCCATTCTCTTTACCTGGGGTTGACCTGGTGGCTGCAAGGCAGCATTGGCTTGCATTCGGTTGACCTGGTCTCTTCAAGGCCCCATTTGCTTACTTGTGTGGACCTGGTGGCTGCAAGGCCATATTCATTTACATGGGGTTCATCTGGTGGCGGAAGGGCCCCATAGGCTTGCAGGGGTTTGACCTGGTGGCTGCAATGCCCCATTCACTTGCATTGGGTTGACCTGGTGGCGGCAAGGCCACATTCATTTCCGTGGGGTTGACCTGCTGGCTCAAAGGCCGAATTCACTTACCTGGGGTTCACCTGGTGGCTGCAAGGCCCCATTCACTTGGATTGCGTTGACCTGGTGTCTGCAAGGACCCATTGGCTTGCAGGGGGGACGTGGTGTTGCACTTGCCTGCGGGGTTGACATTTGCTTGATTGACCTGTCTGCAAGGCCCTATTCGCTTGCATTCAAGGCCCCTTGCCTGACTTGGTTGACATTCAGTTGGTGGTGCTGGAAGGCCCCATTCGTGGGGTTGACCTTGCAGGCTTGCTTGGGGACCTGGTTGACCTGGTGCCCCATTCACTGCAAGGCCCCATTCGCTTCGATTGCATTGGGTTGACCTGGTGGCTGCCTACAAGGCCCCATTCGCTTACCTGGGGTTGATTTCCTGGTGGCTGCAAGGCCCCATTCATTCACTTGGATTGCGTTGGGGTTCATTCGCTTACAGGGGGTTGACTGGTGCAAGGCCACATTCACTTGCTGGCAAGGCTTGCCCTGGTGCCTGCAAGGCCCCATTCGCTTCCTTGCTTGGGGTTGACCTGGTGGCTGCCCCATTCAAACCTGGTGGCTCCAAGGCCCCCACCTGGTGGCTGCAAGACCCCATGGGATTCCCTGGGTTTTACCTTGTGTTTGCTGGGCCCCATTCGCTCTACCTGGGGTTGACCTGGTGTCCGCAAGGCCCCATTCGCTTACCTGGGGTTGACCTGGTGGCTGCAAGGCCACATTCACTTACATGGGGTTCACCTGGTGGCTGCAGGGCCCCACAGGCTTGCAGGAGTTTGACCTGGTGGCTGCAATGCTCCATTCGCTTGCATTGGGTTGACCTGTTGGCGGCAAGGCCACATTCATTTCCGTGGGGTTGACCTGCTGGCTCAAAGGCCAAATTCACTTACCTGGGGTTCACCTGGTGGCTGCAAGGCCCCATTCACTTGGATTGCATTGACGTGGTGTCTGCAAGGGCACATTCACTTGCCTGGGGTTGACTTGGTGGCTGCAAGGCCCCATTCGCTTGCAGGGGATTGACCTGGTGGCACCAGGGCCCCATAGGCTTGCCTAGGGTTAACCTGGTGGCTACAAGGCCCCATTCGCTTGGATTGGGTTGATCTCGTGTCTGTAAGGCCCTGTAGGCTTGCCTGGGCTTCACCTGGTGGCTGCAAGGCCCCATTCACTTGCATTGGGTGGACCTGGTGTCTGCAAGGCCCCATTCGGTTACCTGGGGTTGACTTGGTGGGTGTAAGGCCCCATTCACTTGGCTGGGCTTCACCTGCTGGCTACCAGGCCCCATTCGCTTCCTTGGGGTTGACCTGGTGGCTGCAGGGCCCCATAGGCTTGCAGGGGTTTGACCTGGTTGCTGCAAGGCCCCTTCACTTGTATTGTGTTGACTTGGTGGCTGCAAGGCCCAATTCGCTTGCATTGTGTTGACCTGGTGGCTGCAAGGCCCCATTCACTTACCTTGGGTTTACCTGGTGGCTGCAAGGCCCCTTTCACTTACCTGAGGTTTAGCTGGTGGCTGCAGGGCCCCATAGGCTTGCAGGGGGGTGACCTGGTGGCTGCAAGGACCCATTCGCTTACCTGGGGTTGTCCTGGTGGCTGCAAGGCCCCATTTACTTGCATAGTGTTGACATGGTAGCTGCAAGGCCCCATTCAATTGCCTTGGGTTCACCTGGTGGCTGCAAGGCCCCATGGGATTCCCTGGGTTTTACCTTGTGTTTGCTGGGCCCCATTCGCTTTTCCTGGGGTTGACCTGGTGGCTGCAAGGCCCCATTGGCTTGCCTGGGGTTGAGCTGGAGGCTGCAAGGACCCATTCGCTTGCTTGGGGTTGCCCTGCTGGCTGCAAGGACACATTCAGTTGCATTTGGTTGACCAGGTGGCTGGAAGGCCCCTTCACTTGCATTGGGTTGACCTGATGGCTGCAAGGCCCCATTCGCTTGCATTGGGTTGACCTGGTGTCTGCAAGGCCCCATTAGCTTACTTGGGGTTCACCTGGTGGCTGCAAGGCCTCATACGCTTGCAGGGGGTTGACCTGGTGGCTGCAAGGACCCATTCATTAGCATTGGGTTGACAAGGTATCTGGAAGGCCCCATTCGCTTGCATTGGGTTGACCTGGTGGCTACAAGGCCGCATTCGCTTGCATTCGGTTGACCTGGTCTCTTCAAGGCCCCATTTGCTTACCTGTGTGGACCTGGTGGCTGCAAGGACCCATTCGCTTACCTGGGATTGACCTGGTGGCTGCAAGGCCACATTCACTTACATGGGGTTCACCTGGTGCCTGCAGGGCCCCGTAGGCTTGCAGGGGTTTGACCTGGTGGCTGCAATGCCCCATTCGCTTGCAGGGGATTGACCTGGTGGCTGCAAGGCCCCATTCGCTTGCATTGGGTTGACCTGTTGTCTGCAAGGCCCCATTCGCTTACCTGGAGTTGTCCTGGTGTTTGCAAGGCCCCATTCGCTTACCTAGGGTTAACCAGGTGGCTGCAAGGTGCCATTCAATTACCTGGGGTTGACCTGGTGGCTGCAATGCCCCATTCGCTTGCAGGGGATTGACCTGGTGGCTGCAAGGCCCCATTCGCTTGCATTGGGTTGACCTGTTGTCTGCAAGGCCCCATTCGCTTACCTGGGGTTGTCCTGGTGTTTGCAAGGCCCCATTCGCTTACCTAGGGTTAACCAGGTGGCTGCAAGGTGCCATTCAATTACCTGGGGTTGACCTGATGGCTGCAAGGCCCTATTCGCTTGCCTGGGGTTAACCTGGTGGCTGCAATGCCCCATTCACTTGCCTGGGTTTCACCTGGTGGCTGCATGGCCCCATAGGCTTGCCGGGGTTTTGCCTGGTGGCTGGTGGGCCCCATTCGCTTACATGGGGTTGACCTGGTGGCTGCAAGGCCCCATTCGCTTGCTTAGGGTTGACCTGGTGTCTGCAAGGCCCCATTAGCTCTACCTGGGGTTGACCTGGTGTCTGCAAGGCCCCATTCGCTTCTCTCCGGTTGACCTGGTGGCTGCAAGACCCCATTCACTTACCTGGGGTTCACCTGGTGGCTGTAGGGCCCCATAGGTTTGCAGGGGGTTGACCTGGTGGCTGCAAGGCCCCATTCAGGCTTAGCCTTGGGTTGACCTGGTATCTGGAAGGCCCCATTCTCTTACCTGGGGTTGACCTGGTGGCTGCAAGGCCCATTAGGCTTGCATTCGGTTGACCTGGTGGCTTCAAGGCCCCATTCGCTTACTTGTGTTGACCTGGTGGCTGCAAGGCCATATTCACTTCCATTTACCATGGGGTTCATCACCTGGTGGCGGAAGGCCCCATAGGCTTGCAGGGGTTTGACCTGGTGGCTGCAATGCCCCATTCACTTGCATTGGGTTGACCTGGTGGCGGCAAGGCCACATTCATTTCCTGGGGTTGACCTGGTGGCTGCAAGGCCGAATTCACTTACCTGGGGTTGACCTGGTGGCTGCAAGGCCCCATTCACTTGGATTGGGTTGACCTGGTGTCTGCAAGGCCCCATTGGCTTGCAGGGGGTTGACGTGGTGTCTGCAAGGCCACATTCGCTTGCCTGCGGTTGACCTGGTGGCTGCAAGGCCCCATTTGCTTGCAGGGGATTGACCTGGTGGCTGCAAGGCCCCATTCGCTTGCATTGGGTTGACCTGGTGGCTGCAAGGCCCCATTCGCTTACCTGGGGTTGACCTGGTGGCTGCAAGGCCCCATTCGCTTACCTGGGGTTCCCTGGTGCTGCAAGGCCCCATTCCCTTGCCTGGGGTTGACCTGGGCTGCAATCCCCCTAGGCTTGCCTGGGGTTGACATGGTTGCAGGGCCCATAGGCTTCCAGGGGGTAGACCTGGTTGCTGCTGGGCCCCATTCGCTTACCTGGGGTTGAGCTGGTGGCTGCAAGGCCCCATTCACTTACCTGGGGTTCACCTGGTGGCTGTAGGGCCCCATTCAGGCTTGCAGGGGGTTGACCTGGTGGCTGCAAGGCCCCATTCGCTTGCATTGGGTTGACCTGGTGGCTGCAAGGCCCCATTCGCTTGCCTGGGGTTGACCTGGTGGCTGCAAGGCCCCATTAGGCTTGCCTGGGTTACACCTGGTGGCTGCAAGGCCCCATAGGCTTGCAGGGGGTTGACCTGGTGGCTGCAAGGCCCCATTCGCTTACCTGGGGTTGACCTGGTGGCTGCAGGCCCCATTCGCTTGCCTGGGGTTAACCTGGTGGCTGCAAGGCCCCATTCACTTGGATTGGGTTGACCTGGTGTCTGCAAGGCCCCATTAGGGGGTTGACTGGTGTCCTTGCCTGGGGTTACACGTGGTGGCTGCAAGGCCCCATTCGCTTGCATTGGGTTGACCTGGTGCCTGCAAGGCCCCATTCGCTTGCTTGGGTTGACCTGGTGGCTGCAAGGCCCCATTCGCTTAAATGGGGTTGACTGGTGGCTGCAAGGCCCCATTCGATTACTTGGGGTTGACCTGGTGGCTGCAAGCCCCATTCGCTTGCTGGGGTTGACCTGGTGGCTGCAAGGCCCCATTCGCTTGCCTGGGGTTGACCTGGTGGCTGCAAGGCCCCATTCGCTTACCTGGGGTTGACCTGGTGGCTGCAAGGCCCCATTCACTTACCTGGGGTTCACCTGGTGGCTGCAGGGCCCCATAGGCTTGCTGGGGTTGACCTGGTGGCTGCAGGGCCCCATTCGCTTGCAGGGGTTTGACCTGGTGGCTGCAAGGCCCCATTCACTTGCAGGGGGTTGACCTGGTGGCTGCAAGGCCCCATTAGGTTTGCCTGGGGTTGACCTGGTGGCTGCAAGGCCCCAATTCACTTACCTGGGGTTCACCTGGTGGCTGCAAGGCCCCATAGGCTTACCGGGGTTGACCTGGTGTCTGCAAGGCCCATTCGCTTGCAGGGGGTTGACCTGGTGGCTGCAAGGCCCCATTCGCTTGCATTGGGTTGACCTGGTGGCTGCAAGGCCCCATTCGCTTGCCTAGGGTTGACCTGGTGGCTGCAAGGCCCCATTCACTTACGTGGGGTTGACCTAGTGGCTCCAAGGCCCCGTAGGCTTGCTTGGGGTTGACCTGGTGGCTGCAAGGCCCCATAGGCTTCCCGGGGTTGACCTGGTGGCTGCAAGGCCCCATTCGCTTTACCTGGGGTTGACCTGGTGGCTGCAAGGCCCCATTGCTTGCCTGGGGTTCACCTGTGGCTGCATGGCCCCATAGGCTTGCCGGGGTTTTGACCTGGTGGCTGTTGGGCCCCATTCGCTTACGTGGGGTTGACCTGGTGGCTGCAAGGCCCCATTCGCTTGCCTGGGGTTGACCTGGTGGCTGCAAGGACCCATTCGCTTGCATTCGGTTGACCTGGTGGCTGCAAGGCCCCACGCTTGCATTGGGTTGACCTGGTGGCTGCAAGGCCCCATTCGCTTACGTGGGGTTCACCTGGTGACTGCAGGGCCCCCTAGGCTTACAGGGGGTTGACCTAGTGGCTGAAAGGCCCCATTCGCATACCTGGGGTTGTCCTGGAGGCTCCCAGGCCCCATTCGCTTGCCTGGGGTTAACCTGGTGGCTGCAAGGCCCCATTCGCTTACCTGGGGTTGACCTGGTGGTTGCAAGGCCCCATTCACTTACCTGGGGTTCACCTGGTGGCTGCTGGACCCCATAGGCTCACAGGGGGTTGACCTGGTGGCTTCAAGGCCCCATTCGCTTACAGGGGCTTGACCTGGTGGCTGCAAGGCCCCATTCGCTTGCATTGGGTTGACCTGGTGGCTGCCAGGCCCCATTCGCTTACCTGGGGTTGACCTGGTGGTTGCAAGACCCCATTCACTTATCTGGGGTTCACCTGGTCACTGCAGGACCCCATAGGCTCACATGGGGTTGACCTGGTGGCTGCAAGGCCCCATTTACTTGCATTGGCTTCACCTGGTGTCTGCAAGGCCCCATTCGCCTACCTGGGGTGACCTAGTGTCTGCAAGGGCCCATTCGCTTGCATTGGGTTGACCTGGTGGCTGCAAGGCCCCATTAGCTTACCTGGGATTGACCTGGTGGCTGCAAGGCCCCATTCACTTTACCTGGGGTTCACCTGGTGGCTGCAAGGCCCCATTCACTTGGATTGGGTTGACCTGGTCTCTCCAAGGCCCTGTAGGCTTGCCTGAGTTACACCTGGTGGCTGCAAGGTCCCATTCACTTGCCGGGGGTGGACCTGGTGGCTGCAAGGCTCCATTCCCTTACCTTGTGTTGACCTGGTGGCTGCAAGGCCCCATTCGCTTGCATTGGGTTGACCTGGTTGCTGCAAGGGCCCATTAGCTTACCTGGGGTTGGCTGGTGGCTGCAAGGAGACCTGGTGGCTGCTAGGCCCTATTAACTTGAATTGGGTTGACCTGGTGGCTGCAAAGCCATCTTCGCTTCCCTGCTGTTGACCTTGTGGCTGCAAGGCCCCATTCGCTTGCCTGCGATTGACATGGTGGCTCCAAGGCCCCATTTGCTTACAGGGGCTTGACCTGGTGTCTGCAAGCCCCATTCGCTTGCCTGGGATTGACCTGGTGGCTGCAAGGCCCAATTCACTTAGCTGGTTCACCTGGTGGCTTTAGGGCCCCATAGGCTTGCAGGGGGCTGAGCTGGTGCCTGCAAGGACCCATTCATTAGCATTGGGTTCACCTGGTATCTGGAAGACCCCATTCTCTTATCTGGGGTTGACCTGGTGGTTGCAAGACCCCATTCACTGACCTGGGGTTCACCTGCTCGCTGCAGGACCCCATAGGTTCACAGGGAGTTGACCTGGTGGCTGAAAGGCCCCACTCACTTGCATTGGGTTCACCTGGTGTCTACAAGGGCCCATTTCGCTTACCTCGGGCTGACCTAGTGTCTGCAAGG
>NW_028324684.1:0-1000 GCF_052110815.1 Crocodylus siamensis
TCGCTTGCCTGGGGTTGACCTGCTGGCTGCAGGGACACATTCAGTTGCATTCGGTTGACCAGGTGGCTGGAAGGCCCCACGCTTGCATTGGGTTGACCTGATGGCTGCAAGGCCCCATTCGCTTACGTGGGGTTCACCCGGTGACTGCAGGGCCCCCTAGGCTTACAGGGGGTTGACCTAGTGGCTGAAAGGCCCCATTCGCATACCTGGGGTTGTCCTGGAGGCTCCCAGGCCCCATTCGCTTGCCTGGGGTTAACCTGGTGGCTGCAAGGCCCCATTCGCTTACCTGGGGTTGACCTGGTGGTTGCAAGACCCCATTCACTTACCTGGGGTTCACCTGGTGGCTGCTGGACCCCATAGGCTCACAGGGGGTTGACCTGGTGGCTTCAAGGCCCCATTCGCTTACAGGGGCTTGACCTGGTGGCTGCAAGGCCCCATTCGCTTGCATTGGGTTGACCTGGTGGCTGCCAGGCCCCATTCGCTTACCTGGGGTTGACCTGGTGGTTGCAAGACCCCATTCACTTATCTGGGGTTCACCTGGTCACTGCAGGACCCCATAGGCTTCACATGGGGTTGACCTGGTGGCTGCAAGGCCCCATTTAGGCTTGCATTGGCTTGACCTGGTGGCTGCAAGGCCCCATTCGCTTACCTGGGGTTTGACCTGGTGTCTGCAAGTCCCCATTCGCTTGCCTGGGTTGACCTGGTGGCTGCAAGGCCCCATTCGCTTACCTGGGTTGACCTGGTGGCTGCAAGGCCCCATTAGTCTTGCCTGGGGTTGACCTGGTGGCTGCAAGGCCCCATTCACTTAAATGGGGTTGACCTGGTTGCTGCAAGGCCCCATTCGGTTTCTTGGGGTTGACCTGGTGGCTGCAAGGCCCCATTCACTTTACCTGGGGGTGACCTGGTGGTCTGCAAGGCCCCATTCGCTTACCTGGGGTTGTCCTGGTGGCAGCAGGGCCCAATAGGCTTGCCTAGGGTTAACCTGGTGGCTGCAAGGCCC
>NW_028324685.1:0-19480 GCF_052110815.1 Crocodylus siamensis
CTGCCCTGCTCCGGGGCTTTGCCCTCTCGGGGCTGACTCCGCGCCTCTTGCGCTCTGTCTCTGCCCCGCTCCGGGGCTAAACACCGCCCTATGGGCAGGGGTCTGTAACCCCGCACACTGCGCCTCCCTGGCGCAAGATGGTGCCCTGCAGCACCGACAATAGTGCCCCTGGCACTGCGCCCCTACTGGGCACTGGGAACCACCAAACTGTGGGGGAGCTCCCGTGAGGCCTTCTCGCTCCCCTACAGCCTCACCCGGTCCTCCGGTGCAAACTGCAACTTAAACTCCAGCCCTCTGGCTGCAACATAAACAGAGGCTCCACATGCCTAACAATAACTCCAAGCATTGCCAGGGCTCTCAGTCCTACCTGCAGTCAGGGTGATCTTGTTCCCTGCATCATCGCAGCCTGTTAGCGTGGTGAAGTAGCAACCACTAACCCAGGCCACTCAGATCAGCCGCAGAGCTCCTGCTCCTGCGGCAGCCAGAAGGGAACTGTGTGTCCAGCTCTGGCCTCAGCTAGTTATAAAGGCCTGGCCTTGGCCCCCTTCCGGATATCTGACCACCTGGTTAGCCTGGCAACCAGGCACCTGAGCTCCTTGGTGACTGACAGCTCTGCCCATCACCCTCACAATCACGGAGCACCTCTGTGACTCCGTGACAGCTCCATCTGCTTGCATTGGGTTGACCTGGTGGCTGCAAGGCCCCATTGACTCACGTGGGGTTGACCTGGTGGCTGCAAGGCCCCATTTACTCGCATAGTGTTGACCTGGTAGCTGCAAGGCCCCATTCAATTGCCTTGGGTTCACCTGTTGGCTGCAAGGCCCCATTCGATTGCAGGGGTTTGACCTGGTGGCTGCTGGGTCCCATTCGCTTGCATTGGGATGACTTGGAGTCTGCAAGGCCCCATCCGCTTACCTGGGGTTGACCTGGTGGCTGTAAGGCCCCATTCACTTACCTGGGGTTGACCCAGGGGCTCCAGGGCCCCATAGGCTTGCAGAGGGTTGAGCTGGTGGCTGCAAGGCCACATTCGCTTCCCTGGGGTTGAACTGGTGGCTGCAAGGCCCCATTCACTTGCCTTGGGTTGACCTGGTGGCTGCAAGCCCCCATTCACTTGCCTGGGGTTGACCTTGGCTTCAAAAGCCCCCTAGGCATGCCCGGGGCTCACCTGGTGCGGGGACTTCCTGCTGCCCTGAGCTTCACTCCCAAATAAGCACCGGGAGTGCGGAGGCAGGACCCGCACACCCGCCAGAGCTTAAGCCTCCATCAAGTGCCCCGCCACCCGGGCTTAAGCCCCCAAGAAGTGCCTCCCACACACGGGCCAGCCCCAATTCGCTTGCCTGGGGTTGACCAGCTGGCTGCAAGGCCCCATTCACTTGCATTTGGTTGACCTGGTGGCTGCAAGGCCCCATTCGCTTGCATTGGGTTCACCTGGTGTCTGCAAGGCTCCATTCGCTTACCTGGGGTTGAACTGGTGGCTGCAAAGAACCATTCACTTACCTGGGTCTGACCCGGTAGCTGCAAGGCCCCATTTGCTTGCCTGGGGTTCACCGGGTGGCTGCAAGGCCTGATTAGCTTACCTGGGTTTGAGCTGGTGGCTGCCAGGCCCCATTCGCTTGCCTGGGGTTGACCTGGGCACCAAAAGTTCCCCTAGGAATGCCTGGCATTGACATGGTCGCTGCAGGGCCCCATAGTCTTGCAGGGGGTTCACCTGGTGGCTGCAAGGCCCCATTCACCTCCCTGGGGTAGACCTGGTGGCTGCAAGGCCCCATTCACTTGTGTTGGGTTGTCCTGGTGGCTGTAAGGTCCTATTCGCTTGCATTGGGTTGACCTGGTGTCTGCAAGGCCCCATAGGCTTGCCTGAGTTACACCTGGTGGCTGGAAGGCCCATTCAGTTGCCTGGGGTTGAGATGGTGCCTGCAAGGCCCCATTCGCTTGCCTGGGCTTGCCCTGGTGGCTGCAAGGCACCTGTAGGCTTGCCTGGGCTTGCCCTGGTGACTGCAAGGCCCTGTAGGCTTGCCTGGGCTTCACCTGGTGCCTGCAAGGCCCCATGCGGTTACCTGGAGTTGACCTGGTGGATACCAGGCCCCATTAGCTTGCCTGGTGATGACCTGGGGGCTGCCGGGCCAGATAGGCTTGCAGGGGTTTGACCTGGTTGCTGCAAGGCCCCTTCACTTGCATTGTGTTGACCTTGTGGCTACAAGGCCCAATTCGCTTGCATTGTGTTGACATGGTGGCTGCAAGGCCCCTTTCACTTTTCTGGGGTTGAGCCGGTGGCTGCAAGGCCCCATTCACTTGCCTGGGGGCACCTGGTGGCTGCAAGGCCCCATTCGATTTCTTGGGGTTGACCTGGTGGCTGCTGGGCCCCATAGGCTTGCAGGGGGTTGAGCTGGTGGCAGCAATGCCCCATTCACTTGCCTTGGGTTGACCTGGTGGCTGCAAAGCCCCATTCCCTTGAGTGGGGTTCTCCTGGTGGCTCTAAGGTCCCATCCTCTTGCATTGGGTTGACCTGGTGGCTGCAATGCCCCATTCGCTTAAATGGGGTTGACCTGGTGGCTGCAAGGCCCCATTCGATTACTTGGGGTTGACCAGGTGACTGCAAGGCCCCTTTCACTTACCTGAGTTTGACCTGGTGGCTGCAGGCCCGCATAGGCTTGCAGGGGGTTGACCAGGTGGCTGCAAGGCCACATTCACCTCCCTGGGGTAGACCTGGTGGCTGCAAGGCCCCATTCACTTGTGTTGGGTACTCCTGGTGGCTGTAAGGCCCTATTCGCTTGCATTGAGTTGACCTGGTGTCTGCAAGGCACCGTAGGCTTGCCTGAGTTACACCTAGTGGCGGCAAGACCCTTTCATTTGCCTGGGGTTGACCTGGTGTCTGCAAGGCCCCATGTGGTTACCTGGGGTTGACCTGGTGGGTGCAAGGCCCCATTCACTTGCCTGGGCTTCACCGGGTGGCTACCAGGCCCCATTAGCTTGCCTGGGGTTGAACTGGTGGCTGCAGGGCCCCATAGGCTTGCAGGGGTTTGACCTGGATGCTGCAAGGCCCCTTCACTTGCATTGTGTTGACCTGGTGGCTACAAGGCCCAATTCGCTTGCATTGTGTTGACCTGGTGGCTGCAAGGCCCCATTCACTTACCTCGGGTTGACCTGGTGGGTGCAAGGCCCCATTCACCTCCCTGGGGTTAGACCTGGTGGCTGCAAGGCCCCATTCACTTGCCTGGGGTTGACCTGGTGGCTGCAAGTCCCCATTCACTTGCCTGGGCTTGACCTGGTGGCTGCAAGGCCCCACTCGCTTGCAGTGGGTTTACCTGGTGGCTGCAAGGCCACATACAGTTGCCTTGGGTTGACCTGGTGGCTGCAAGCCCCCATTCCCTTGCTTGGGGTTGACCTGGGCTTCAAAAGCCCCCTAGGCATGCCCGGGGTTCACCTGGTGCAGGGACTTCCTGCTGCCCTGAGCTTCACTCAGAAACAAGCACCGGGAGAGCGGACGCAGGACCTACACACCCGCCAGGGACTTAAGCCTCCATCAAGTGCCCCGCCACCCGGGCTTGAGCCTCCAAGAAGTGCCACCCACACACGGGCCAGCCCCCATTTGCTTGCCTGGGGTTGACCTGCTGGCTGCAAGGCCCCATTCACTTGCATTTGGTTGACCTGGTGGCTTCAAGGCCCCATTCGCTTGCATTGGGTTGACCTGGTGTCTGCAAGGCCCCATTCGCTTACCTGGGGTTGTGCTGGTGTCCGCAAGGCCCCATTCGCTTCCCTGGGGATTAACTGGTGGCTGCAAAGAACCATTCACTTACCTGGGGTTGACCTGGTAGCTGCAAGGCCCCATTTGCTTGCCTGGGCTCACCGGGTGGCTGCAAGGCCCCATTCACTTGTGTTGGGTTCTCCTGGTCGCTGTAAGGCCCTATTCGCTTGCATTGGGTTGACCTGGTGGCTGCAAGGCCCTTTTCACTTTTGTGGGGTTGAGCCGGTGTCTGCAAGGCCCCATTCACTTGCCTGGGGTTACCTGGTGGCTGCAAGGCCCCGTTCGATTTCTTGGGGTTGACCTGGTGGCTCCAAGGCCCCTTTCACTTACCTGAGGTTGACCTGGTGGCTGCAGGGCCCCATTGGATTGGAGGGGGTTGACCTGGTGGCTGCAAGGCCCCATTCGCTTACCTGGGGTTGACCTGGTGCCTGCAAGGCCCCATTAACCTCCCTGGGGTAGACCTGGTGGCTGCAAGGCCCCATTCCCTTGCGTGGGGTGGTCCTGGTGGCTGTAAGGCCCTATCCGCTTGCATTGGTTTGACCTGGTGGCTGCAAGGCCCCACTGACTCCCCTGGGGTTGACCTGTTTGCTGCCAGGCCCCATTCGCTTGCAGGGGTTTGACCTGGTGGGTGCTGGGTCCCATTCGCTTGCATTGGGATGACTTGGAGTCTGCAAGGCCCCATCAGCTTACCTGCGGTTGACCTGTTGGCTGTAAGGCCCCATTCACTAGCCTTGGGTTGCACTGGTGGCTGCAAGCCCCCATTCACTTGCCTGGGGTTGACCTTGGCTTCAAAAGCCCCCTAGGCATGCCTGGGGCTCACCTGGTGCGGGGACTTCCTGCTGCCCTGAGCTTCACTCCCAAATAAGCACCGGGAGTGCGGAGGCAGGACCCGCACACCCGCCAGAGCTTAAGCCTCCATCAAGTGCCCCGCCACCCGGGCTTAAGCCCCCAAGAAGTGCCTCCCACACACGGGCCAGCCCCAATTCGCTTGCCTGGGGTTGACCAGCTGGCTGCAAGGCCCCATTTACTTGCATTTGGTTGACCTGGTGGCTGCAAGGCCCCATTCGCTTGCATTGGGTTCACCTGGTGTCTGCAAGGCTCCATTCGCTTACCTGGGGTTGAACTGGTGGCTGCAAAGAACCATTCACTTACCTGGGTCTGACCCGGTAGCTGAAAGGCCGCATTTGCTTGCCTGGGGTTCACCGGGTGGCTGCAAGGCCTGATTAGCTTACCTGGGTTTGAGCTGGTGGCTGCCAGGCCCCATTCGCTTGCCTGGGGTTGACCTGGGCACCAAAAGTTCCCCTAGGAATGCCTGGCATTGACATGGTCGCTGCAGGGCCCCATAGTCTTGCAGGGGGTTCACCTGGTGGCTGCAAGGCCCCATTCACCTCCCTGGGGTAGACCTGGTGGCTGCAAGGCCCCATTCACTTGTGTTGGGTTGTCCTGGTGGGTGTAAGGTCCTATTCGCTTGCATTGGGTTGACCTGGTGTCTGCAAGGCCCCATAGGCTTGCCTGAGTTACACCTGGTGGCTGCAAGGCCCATTCAGTTGCCTGGGGTTGAGATGGTGCCTGCAAGGCCCCATTCGCTTGCCTGGGCTTGCCCTGGTGGCTGCAAGGCCGCATTCGCTTGCTTTGGGTGGACCTGGTGTCTGCAAGGCCCTGTAGGCTTGCCTGGGCTTCACCTGGTGGCTGCAAGGCCCCATGCGGTTACCTGGGGTTGCCCTGGTGGCTACCAGGCCCCATTAGCTTGCCTGGGGATGACCTGGGGGCTGCCGGGCCAGATAGGCTTGCAGGGGTTTGACCTGGTTGCTGCAAGGCCCCTTCACTTGCATTGTGTTGACCTGGTGGCTACAAGGCCCAATTCGCTTGCATTGTGTTGACATGGTGGCTGCAAGGCCCCTTTCACTTTTCTGGGGTTGAGCCGGTGGCTGCAAGGCCCCATTCACTTGCCTGGGGGTACCTGGTGGCTGCAAGGCCCCATTCGATTTCTTGGGGTTGACCTGGTGGCTGCTGGGCCCCATAGGCTTGCAGGGGGTTGAGCTGGTGGCTGCAAGGCCACATTCGCTTCCCTGGGGTTGAACTGGTGGCTGCAAGGCCCCATTCACTTGCCTTGGGTTGACCTGGTGGCTGCAAGCCCCCATTCACTTGCCTGGGGTTGACCTTGGCTTCAAAAGCCCCCTAGGCATGCCCGGGGCTCACCTGTTGCTGGGACTTCCTGCTGCCCTGAGCTTCACTCCGAAATAAGCACCGGGAGTGCGGAGGCAGGACCCGCACACCCGCCAGAGCTTAAGCCTCCATCAAGTGCCCCGCCACACGGGCTTAAGCCTCCAAGAAGTGCCTCTCACACACGGGCCAGCCCCCATTCGCTTGCCTGGGGTTGACCTGGTGGCTGCAATGCCCCATTCGCTTGCATTGGGTTGACCTGGTGTCCGCAAGGCCGCATTCGCTTCCCTGAGGGTGAACTGGTGGCTGCAAAGAACCATTCACTTTACGTGGGGTTGACCTGGTAGCTGCAAGGCCCCATTTGCTTGCCTGGGGTTCACTGGGTGGCTGCAAGGCCTGATTAGCTTACCTGGGTTTGAGCTGGTGGCTGCCAGGCCCCATTCGCTTGCCTGGGGTTGACCTGGGCACCAAAAGTTCCCATAGGCATGCCTGGCATTGACGTGGTCGCTGCAGGGCCCCATAGTCTTGCAGGGGGTTCACCTGGTGGCTGCAAGGCCCCATTCACCTCCCTGTGGTAGACCTGGTGGCTGCAAGGCCCCATTCATTTGTGTTGGGTTGTCCTGGTGCCTGTAAGGCCCTATTCGCTTGCATTGGGTTGACCTGGTGTCTGCAAGGCCCCGTAGGCTTGCCTGAGTTACACCTGGTGGCTGCAAGGCCTTTTCACTTGCCTGGGGTTGACCTGGGCACCAAAAGTTCCCCTAGGCATGCCTGGCATTGACATGGTTGTTGCAGGGCCCCATAGTCTTGCAGGGGGTTCACCTGGTGGCTGCAAGGCCCCATTCACCTCCCTGGGGTAGACCTGGTGGCTGCAAGGCCCCATTCCCTTGCGTGGGGTTGTCCTGGTGGCTCTAAGGCCCCATCCGCTTGCATTGGGTTGAGCTGGTGTCTGCAAGGCCCCGTAGGCTTGCCTGGGCTTCACCTGGTGGCTGCAAGGCCGCATTCGCAAGCATTGGGTTGAGCTGGTGTCTGCAAGGCCCCATGCGGTTACCTGGGTTTGACCTGTTGGGTGCAAGGCCCCATTCACTTGCCTGGGCTTCACCGGGTGGCTACCAGGACCCATTCGCTTGCCTGGGGTTGAACTGGTGGCTGCAGGGCCCCATAGGCTTGCAGGGGTTTGACCTGGTTGCTGCAAGGCCCCTTCACTTGCATTGTGTTGACCTGGTGGCTACAAGGCCCAATTCGCTTGCATTGTGTTGACATGGTGGCTGCAAGGCCCCTTTCACTTTTCTGGGGTTGAGCCGGTGGCTGCAAGGCCCCATTCACTTGCCTGGGGGTACCTGGTGGCTGCAAGGCCCCATTCGATTTCTTGGGGTTGACCTGGTGGCTGCTGGGCCCCATAGGCTTGCAGGGGGTTGAGCTGGTGGCTGCAAGGCCACATTCGCTTCCCTGGGGTTGAACTGGTGGCTGCAAGGCCCCATTCACTTGCCTTGGGTTGACCTGGTGGCTGCAAGCCCCCATTCACTTGCCTGGGGTTGACCTTGGCTTCAAAAGCCCCCTAGGCATGCCCGGGGCTCACCTGTTGCTGGGACTTCCTGCTGCCCTGAGCTTCACTCCGAAATAAGCACCGGGAGTGCGGAGGCAGGACCCGCACACCCGCCAGAGCTTAAGCCTCCATCAAGTGCCCCGCCACACGGGCTTAAGCCTCCAAGAAGTGCCTCTCACACACGGGCCAGCCCCCATTCGCTTGCCTGGGGTTGACCTGGTGGCTGCAATGCCCCATTCGCTTGCATTGGGTTGACCTGGTGTCCGCAAGGCCGCATTCGCTTCCCTGAGGGTGAACTGGTGGCTGCAAAGAACCATTCACTTTACGTGGGGTTGACCTGGTAGCTGCAAGGCCCCATTTGCTTGCCTGGGGTTCACTGGGTGGCTGCAAGGCCTGATTAGCTTACCTGGGTTTGAGCTGGTGGCTGCCAGGCCCCATTCGCTTGCCTGGGGTTGACCTGGGCACCAAAAGTTCCCATAGGCATGCCTGGCATTGACGTGGTCGCTGCAGGGCCCCATAGTCTTGCAGGGGGTTCACCTGGTGGCTGCAAGGCCCCATTCACCTCCCTGTGGTAGACCTGGTGGCTGCAAGGCCCCATTCATTTGTGTTGGGTTGTCCTGGTGCCTGTAAGGCCCTATTCGCTTGCATTGGGTTGACCTGGTGTCTGCAAGGCCCCGTAGGCTTGCCTGAGTTACACCTGGTGGCTGCAAGGCCTTTTCACTTGCCTGGGGTTGACCTGGGCACCAAAAGTTCCCCTAGGCATGCCTGGCATTGACATGGTTGTTGCAGGGCCCCATAGTCTTGCAGGGGGTTCACCTGGTGGCTGCAAGGCCCCATTCACCTCCCTGGGGTAGACCTGGTGGCTGCAAGGCCCCATTCCCTTGCGTGGGGTTGTCCTGGTGGCTCTAAGGCCCCATCCGCTTGCATTGGGTTGAGCTGGTGTCTGCAAGGCCCCGTAGGCTTGCCTGGGCTTCACCTGGTGGCTGCAAGGCCGCATTCGCAAGCATTGGGTTGAGCTGGTGTCTGCAAGGCCCCATGCGGTTACCTGGGTTTGACCTGTTGGGTGCAAGGCCCCATTCACTTGCCTGGGCTTCACCGGGTGGCTACCAGGACCCATTCGCTTGCCTGGGGTTGAACTGGTGGCTGCAGGGCCCCATAGGCTTGCAGGGGTTTGACCTGGTTGCTGCAAGGCCCCTTCACTTGCATTGTGTTGACCTGGTGGCTACAAGGCCCAATTCGCTTGCATTGTGTTGACATGGTGGCTGCAAGGCCCCTTTCACTTTTCTGGGGTTGAGCCGGTGGCTGCAAGGCCCCATTCACTTGCCTGGGGGTACCTGGTTGCTGCAAGGCCCAATTCGATTTCTTGGGGTTGACCTGGTGGCTGCTGGGCCCCATAGGCTTGCAGGGGGTTGAGCTGGTGGCTGCAAGGCCACATTCGCTTCCCTGGGGTTGAACTGGTGGCTGCAAGGCCCCATTCACTTGCCTTGGGTTGACCTGGTGGCTGCAAGCCCCCATTCACTTGCCTGGGGTTGACCTTGGCTTCAAAAGCCCCCTAGGCATGCCCGGGGCTCGCCTGTTGCTGGGACTTCCTGCTGCCCTGAGCTTCACTCCGAAATAAGCACCGGGAGTGCGGAGGCAGGACCCACACACCCGCCAGAGCTTAAGCCTCCATCAAGTGCCCCGCCACCCGGGCTTAAGCCTCCAAGAAGTGCCTCTCACACACGGGCCAGCCCCCATTCGCTTGCCTGGGGTTGACCTGGTGGCTGCAATGCCCCATTCGCTTGCATTGGGTTGACCTGGTGTCTGCAAGGCTCCATTCACTTACCTGGGGTAGTCCTGGTGTCCGCAAGGCCCCATTCGCTTCCCTGAGGTTGAACTGGTGGCTGCAAAGAACCATTCACTTTACCTGGGGTTGACCTGGTAGCTGCAAGGCCCCATTTGCTTGCCTGGGGTTCACTGGGTGGCTGCAAGGCCTGATTAGCTTACCTGGGTTTGAGCTGGTGGCTGCCAGGCCCCATTCGCTTGCCTGGGGTTGACCTGGGCACCAAAAGTTCCCCTAGGCATGCCTGGCATTGACATGGTCGTTGCAGGGCCCCATAGTCTTGCAGGGGGTTCACCTGGTGGCTGCAAGGCCCCATTCACCTCCCTGTGGTAGACCTGGTGGCTGCAAGGCCCCATTCCCTTGCGTGGGGTTGTCCTGGTGGCTCTAATGCCCCATCCGCTTGCATTGGGTTGACCTGGTGGCTGCAAGGCCCCATTCGATTACTTGGGGTTGACCCGGTGTCTGCAATGCCCCATTCGCTTAAATGGGGTTGACCTGGTGGCTGCAAGGCCCCATTCGATTACTTGGGGTTGACCAGGTGACTGCAAGGCCCCTTTCACTTACCTGAGTTTGACCTGGTGGCTGCAGGCCCGCATAGGCTTGCAGGGGGTTGACCAGGTGGCTGCAAGGCCACATTCACCTCCCTGGGGTAGACCTGGTGGCTGCAAGGCCCCATTCACTTGTGTTGGGTTCTCCTGGTGGCTGTAAGGCCCTATTCGCTTGCATTGGGTTGACCTGGTGTCTGCAAGGCACCGTAGGCTTGCCTGAGTTACACCTAGTGGCTGCAAGGCCCTTTCAGTTGCCTGGGGTTGAGATGGTGCCTGCAAGGCCCCATTCGCTTGCCTGGGTTTGCCCTGGAGGCTGCAAGGCCGCATTCTCTTGCATTGGGTGAACCTGGTGTCTGCAAGGCCCCGTAGGCTTGCCTGGGCTTCACCTGGTGGCTGCAAGGCCCCATTCGCAAGCATTGGGTTGACCTGATGTCTGCAAGGCCCCATGCGGTTACCTGGGGTTGACCTGGTGGGTGCAGGGCCCCATAGGCTTGCAGGGGTTTGACCTGGTTGCTGCACGGCCCCTTAACTTGCATTGTGTTGGCCTTGTGGCAACAAGGCCCAATTCGCTTGCATTGTGTTGACCTGGTGGCTGCAAGGCCCCATTCACTTACCTCGGGTTGACCTGGTGGGTGCAAGGCCCCATTCACCTCCCTGTGGTAGACCTGGTGGCTGCAAGGCCCCATTCACTTGTGTTGGGTTCTCCTGGTGGCTGTAAGGCCCTAATCGCTTGCATTGGATTGACCTGGTGTCTGCAAGGCCCCGTAGGCTTGCCTGACTTACACCTGGTGGCTGCAAGGCCCTTTCACTTGCCTGGGGTTGAGCTGGTGCCTGCAAGGCCCCAGCCGCTTGCCTGGGCTTGCCCTGGTGGCTGCAAGGCCGCATTCGCTTGCATTGGGTGGACCTGGTGTCTGCAAGGCCCTGTAGGCTTGCCTGGGCTTCACCTGGTGGCTGCAAGGCCCCATGCGGTTACCTGGGGTTGACCTGGTGGGTGCAAGGCCCCATTCACTTGCCTGGGCTTCACCGGGTGGCTACCAGGCCCCATTAGCTTGCCTGGGGTTGACCTGGTGGCTGCCGGGCCAGATAGGCTTGCAGGGGTTTGACCTGGTTACGGCAAGGCCCCTTCACTTGCCTTGTGTTGACCTGGTGGCTACAAGGCCCAATTCGCTTGCATTGTGTTGACCTGGTGGCTGCAAGGCCCCTTTCACTTTTCTGGGGTTGAGCCGGTGTCTGCAATGCCCCATTCACTTGACTGGGGGTACCTGGTGGCTGCAAGGCCCCATTCGATTTCTTGGGGTTGAGCTGGTGGATGCAAGGCCCCTTTCACTTACCTGAGGTTAACCTGGTGGCTGCAGGGCCCCATTGGATTGCAGGGGGTTGACCTGGTGGCTGCAAGGCCCCATTCGCTTACCTGGGGTTAACCTGGTGCCTGCAAGGCCCCATTCACCTCCCTGGGGTAGACCTGGTGGCTGCAAGGCCCCATTCCCTTGCGTGGGGTTGTCCTGGTGGCTCTAAGGCCCTATCCGCTTGCATTGGTTTGACCTGGTGGCTGCAAGGCCCCACTGACTCCCCTGGGGTTGACCTGTTTGCTGCCAGGCCCCATTCGCTTGCAGGGGTTTGACCTGGTGTCTGCTGGGCCCCATTCGCTTGCATTGGGATGACTTGGAGTCTGCAAGGCCCCATCCGCTTACCTGGGGTTGACCTGGTGGCTGTAAGGCCCCATTCACTTACCTGGGGTTGACCCAGGGGCTCCAGGGCCCCATAGGCTTGCAGAGGGTTGAGCTGGTGGCTGCAAGGCCACATTCGCTTCCCTGGGGTTGAACTGGTGGCTGCAAGGCCCCATTCACTTGCCTTGGGTTGACCTGGTGGCTGCAAGCCCCCATTCACTTGCCTGGGGTTGACCTTGGCTTCAAAAGCCCCCTAGGCATGCCCGGGGCTCACCTGGTGCGGGGACTTCCTGCTGCCCTGAGCTTCACTCCGAAATAAGCACCGGGAGTGCGGAGGCAGGACCCGCACACCCGCCAGAGCTTAAGCCTCCATCAAGTGCCCCGCCACCCGGGCTTAAGCCCCCAAGAAGTGCCTCCCACACACGGGCCAGCCCCAATTCGCTTGCCTGGGGTTGACCAGCTGGCTGCAAGGCCCCATTCACTTGCATTTGGTTGACCTGGTGGCTGCAAGGCCCCATTCGCTTGCATTGGGTTCACCTGGTGTCTGCAAGGCTCCATTCGCTTACCTGGGGTTGAACTGGTGGCTGCAAAGAACCATTCACTTACCTGGGTCTGACCCGGTAGCTGCAAGGCCCCATTTGCTTGCCTGGGGTTCACCGGGTGGCTGCAAGGCCTGATTAGCTTACCTGGGTTTGAGCTGGTGGCTGCCAGGCCCCATTCGCTTGCCTGGGGTTGACCTGGGCACCAGAAGTTCCCCTAGGAAGGCCTGGCATTGACATGGTCACTGCAGGGCCCCATAGTCTTGCAGGGGGTTCACCTGGTGGCTGCAAGGCCCCATTCACCTCCCTGGGGTAGACCTGGTGGCTACAACGCCCCATTCACTTGTGTTGGGTTGTCCTGGTGGCTGTAAGGTCCTATTCGCTTGCATTGGGTTGACCTGGTGTCTGCAAGGCCCCATAGGCTTGCCTGACTTACACCTGGTGGCTGCAAGGCCCATTCAGTTGCCTGGGGTTGAGATGGTGCCTGCAAGGCCCCATTCGCTTGCCTGGGCTTGCCCTGGTGGCTGCAAGGCCGCATTCGCTTGCTTTGGGTGGACCTGGTGTCTGCAAGGCCCTGTAGGCTTGCCTGGGCTTCACCTGGTGGCTGCAAGGCCCCATGCGGTTACCTGGGGTTGACCTGGTGGCTACCAGGCCCCATTAGCTTGCCTGGGGATGACCTGGGGGCTGCCGGGCCAGATAGGCTTGCAGGGGTTTGACCTGGTTGCTGCAAGGCCCCTTCACTTGCATTGTGTTGACCTGATGGCTACAAGGCCCAATTCGCTTGCATTGTGTTGACATGGTGGCTGCAAGGCCCCTTTCACTTTTCTGGGGTTGAGCCGGTGGCTGCAAGGCCCCATTCACTTGCCTGGGGGTACCTGGTGGCTGCAAGGCCCCATTCGATTTCTTGGGGTTGACCTGGTGGCTGCTGGGCCCCATAGGCTTGCAGGAGGTTGAGCTGGTGGCTGCAAGGCCACATTCGCTTCCCTGGGGTTGAACTGGTGGCTGCAAGGCCCCATTCACTTGCCTTGGGTTGACCTGGTGGCTGCAAGCCCCCATTCACTTGCCTGGGGTTGACCTTGGCTTCAAAAGCCCCCTAGGCATGCCCGGGGCTCACCTGTTGCTGGGACTTCCTGCTGCCCTGAGCTTCACTCCCAAATAAGCACCGGGAGTGCGGAGGCAGGACCCGCACACCCGCCAGAGCTTAAGCCTCCATCAAGTGCCCCGCCACCCGGGCTTAAGCCTCCAAGAAGTGCCTCTCACACACGGGCCAGCCCCCATTCACTTGCCTGGGGTTGACCTGGTGGCTGCAACGCCCCATTCGCTTGCATTGGGTTGACCTGGTGTCTGCAAGGCCCCATTCGCTTGCACTGGGTTGACCAGGTGACTGCAAGGCCCCTTTCACTTACCTGAGTTTGACCTGGTGGCTGCAGGCCCGCATAGGCTTTCAGGGGGTTGACCAGGTGGCTGCAAGGCCACATTCACCTCCCTGGGGTAGACCTGGTGGCTGCAAGGCCCCATTCACTTGCATTGGGTTGACCTGGTGTCTGCAAGGCCCCGTAGGCTTGCCTGGGCTTCACCTGGTGGCTGCAAGGCCCTTTCAGTTGCCTGGGGTTGAGCTGGTGCCTGCAAGGCCCCATTCACTTGCCTGGGCTTGCCCTGGTGGCTGCAAGGCCGCATTCTCTTGCATTGGGTGGACCTGGTGTCTGCAAGGCCCCGTAGGCTTGCCTGGGCTTCACCTGGTGGCTGCAAGGCCCCATTCGCAAGCATTGGGTTGACCTGGTGTCTGCAAGGCCCCATGCGGTTACCTGGGGTTGACCTGGTGGGTGCAAGGCCCCATTCACTTGCCTGGGCTTCACCGGGTGTCTACCAGGCCCCACTAGCTTGCCTGGGGTTGACCTGGTGGCTGCAGGGCCACATAGGCTTGCAGGGGTTTGACCTGGTTGCTGCAAGACCCCTTCACTTCCATTGTGTTGACCTGGTGGGTGCAAGGCCCCATTCACTTTACCTCGGGTTGACCTGGTGGCTGCAAGGCCCCATTCACTTACCTCGTGTAGACCTGGTGGCTGCAAGGCCCCATTCACTTGCCTGGGGGTTACCTGGTGGCTGCAAGGCCCCATTCCTTTACTTGGGTTTGACCTGGTGGCTGCAAGTGCCCTTTCACTTACCTGAGGTTGACCTGTTGGCTGCAGGGTCCCATAGGTTTGCTGGGGGTTGACCTGGTGGCTGCAAGGCCCCTTCACTTGCATTGTGTTGACCTGGTGGCTACAAGGCCCAATTCGTTTGCATTGTGTTGACCTGGTGGCTGCAAGGCCCCATTCACTTACCTCGAGTTGACCTGGTGGCTGCAAGCCCCCTTTCACTTTTCTGGGGTTGAGCCGGTGGCTGCAAGACCCCATTCACTTGCCTGGGGTACCTGGTGGCTGCAAGGCCCCATTCGATTACTTGGGGTTGACCTGGTGGCTGCAAGGCCCCTTTCACTTACCTGAGGTTGACCTGGTGGCTGCAGGGCCCCATTCACTTACCTGGGGTTGACCTGGTGGCTGCAAGGCCCCATTCACTTGCCTGGGGTTCACCCAGGGGCTGCAGGGCCACATAGGCTTGCAGGGGGTTGAGCTGGTGGCTCCAAGGCCCCATTCGCTTGCCTGCGGTTCACCTGGTGGCTGCATGGCCCCATTCGCTTAGCTGGGGTTGACTTGGTGGCTGCAAGGCCCCATTCGCTGCCTGGGCCTAACCTGGTGCCTGCAAGGCCCCTTTCGGTTGCATTGGCTTGACCTGGAGTCTGCAAGGCCCCGTAGGCTTGCCTGAGTTACACCTGGTGGCTGCAAGGCCGCATTCAGTTGCCTGTGGTTGACCTGGTGGCTGGAAGGCCCCATTCGCTTACCTGGGGTTGACCTGGTGGCTGCAATGCCCCCTTCACCTCCCAGGGGTAGAACTGGTGGCTGCAAGGCCCCATTCACTTGTGTTGGGTTCTCCTGGTGGCTGTAAGGCCCCATTCGCTTGCATTGGGTTGACCTGGTGTCTGCAAGGCCCCGTAGGCTTGCCTAAGATACACCTGGTGGCTGCAAGGCCCCTTCAGTTGCCTGGGCTTGCCCTGGTGGCTGCAAGGCCCCATTCACTTGCATTGGGAGGACCTGCTGTCTGCAATGTCCGATTCGTTTGACTGGGGTTGAGCTGGTGGCTGCAAGGTCCCATTCGTTTCCATTGGGTTGACCTGGTGTCTGCAAGGACCCGTAGGCTTGCCTGGGGTTGTCCTGGTGTCCGCAAGGCCCTATTCGCTTCCCTGGGGTTGAATTGGTGGCTGCAAAGAACCATTCACTTACCTGGGGTAGACGTGGTAGCTGCAAGGCCCCATTTGCTTGCCTGGGGTTCACCGGGTGGCTCCAAGGCCTGATTAGCTTCCCTGGGTTTGAGCTGGTGGCTGCCAGGCCCCATTCGCTTGCCTGGGGTTGACCTGGGCACCAAAAGTTCCCCTAGGCATGCCTGGCATTGACATGGTCGTTGCAGGGCCCCATAGGCTTGCAGGGGGTTCACCTGGTGGCTGCAAGGCCCCCTTCACCTCCCTGGGGTAGACGTGGTGGCTGCAAGGCCCTTTCAGTTGCCTGCGCTTCCCCTGGTGGCTGCAAGGCCCCATTCGCTTGCATTGGGTTGACCTGGTGTCTGCAAGGCCCCGTAGGCTTGCCTGAGTTACACCTGGTGGCTGCAAGGCCATTTCAGTTGCGTGGGGTTGAGCTGGTGCCTGCAAGGCCCCATTCGCTTGCCTGGTCTTGCCCTGGGGGCTGCAAGGCCGCATTCGCAAGCATTGGGTTGACCTGGTGTCTGCAAGGCCCCATGCGGTTACCAGGGGTTGACCTGGTGGGGGCAAGGCCCCATTCACTTGCATTGGGTTCACCTGGTGTCTGCAAGGCCCCATTCGCTTACCTGGGGATGACCTAGTGTCTACAAGGCCCCTTTCACTTGCAATGTGTTGACCTGGTGACTGCAAGGCCCCATTCGCTTACCTGGGGTTCACCTGGTGGCTGCAAGCCCCATAGGCTTGCCTGGGTTTTACCTGGTGGTTGCAAGGCCCCATTCGCTTACCTGGGGTTGACCTGATGGCTGCAGGGCCCCATAGGCTTGCAGGGGTTTCACAAGGTGGGTGCAAGGCCCCATTCACTTGCCTGGGCTTCACCGGGTGGCTACCAGGCCCCATTAGCTTGCCTGGGGTTGACCTGGTGGCTGTAAGGCCCCATTAACTTACCTCGGGTTGACCTGGTGGCTGTAAGGCCCCATTCACTTGCCTGGGGGTTACCTGGTGGCTGCAAGGCCCCATTCGATTACTTGGAGTTGACCTGGTGGCTGCAAGGCCCCTTTCACTTACCTGAGGTTGACCTGGTGCCTGCAGGGCCCCATAGGCTTCCTGGGGTTAGAATTGGTGGCTGCAAGGCCCCATTCACTTGCCAGGGCTTAACCTGGTGGCTGCAAGGCCCCATTCGCTTGCCTGGGGTTGACCTGGTGGCTGCAAGGCCCCATTAGCTTCCCTGGGCTTAACCTGGCGGCTGCAAGGCCCCTTTTGGTTGCATTGGCTTGACCTGGTGTCTACAAGGCCCCGTAGGCTTGCCTGAGTTACACATGGTGGCTGCAAGGCCCCGTTCAGTTGTCTGGGGTTCACCTG
This sequence comes from Crocodylus siamensis, assembly GCF_052110815.1. Classification (NCBI taxonomy): domain Eukaryota; kingdom Metazoa; phylum Chordata; order Crocodylia; family Crocodylidae; genus Crocodylus; species Crocodylus siamensis. The sequence goes on from NW_028324685.1 coordinate 16,679, forward strand.
GTGGCTGGAAGGCCCCATTCACTTACCTGGGGTTGACCTGGTGGCTGCAAGGCCCCATTCACTTGCCGGGGGTTGACCTGGTGGCTGCAAGGCCCCGTTCACTTGCCTTGGCTTGACCTGGTGGCTGCAAGGCCCCACTCGCTTGCAGGGGGTTGACCTGGTGGCTGCAAGGCCCCATTCACTTCCCTTGGGTTAACCTGTTGGCTGCAAGCCCCCATTCGCTTGCTTGGCGTTGACCTGGGCTTCAAAAGCCCCCTAGTCATGCCCGGGATTCACCTGGTGCCGGGACTTCCTTCTGCCCTGAGCTTCACTCAGAAACAAGCACCGGGAGTGCGGACGCAGGACCCGCACACCCGCCAGGGACTTAAGCCTCCATCAAGTGCCCCGCCACCCGGGCTTAATCCTCCAAGAAGTGCCACCCACACACGGGCCAGCCCCCATTTGCTTGCCTGGGGTTGAGCTGCTGGCTGCAAGGCCCCATTCACTTGCATTCGGTTGACCTGGTGTCCGCAAGGCCCCATTCGGTTCCCTGGGGTTGAACTGGTGGCTGCAAAGAACCATTCACTTACCTGGGTTTGACCTGGTAGCTGCAAGGCCCCGTTTGCATGCCTGGAGTTCACTGGGTGGCTGCAAGGCCTGATTAGCTTACCTGGGTTTGAGCTGGTGGCTGCCAGGCCCCATTCGCTTGCGTGGGGTTGACCTGGGCACCAAAAGTTCCCCTAGGCATGCCTAGCATTGTCATGGTCATTGCAGGGCCCCATAGTCTTGCAGGGGGTTCACCTGGTGGATGCAAGGCCCCATTCACTTGTGTTGGGTTGTCCTGGTGGCTGTAAGGCCCTATTCGCTTGCATTGGGTTGATCTGGTGTCTTCAAGGCAACGTAGGCTTGCCTGAGTTACACCTGGTGGCTGCAAGGCCCTTTCAGTTGCCTGGGGTTGAGATGGTGCCTGCAAGGCCCCGTAGGCTTGCCTGGGCCTCACCTGGTGGCTGCAAGGCCCCATGCGGTTACCTGGGGTTCACCTGGTGGGTGCAAGGCCCCATTCACTTGCCTGGGCTTCACCGGGTGGCTACCAGGCCCCATTAGCTTGCCTGGGGTTGACCTGGTGGCTGCAGGGCCCCATAGGCTTGCAGGGGTTTGACCTGGTTGATGCAAGGCCCCTTCACTTGCATTGTGTTGACCTAGTGGTTACAAGGCCCAATTCGCTTGCATTGTGTTGACCTGGTGGCTGCAAGGCCCCTTTCACTTTTCTGGGGTTGAGCCGGTGGCTGCAAGGCCCCATTCACTTGCCTGGGGGTTACCTGGTGGCTGCAGGGCCCCATTCAATTACTTGGGGTTGACCTGGTGACTGCAAGGCCCCTTTCACTTACCTGAGGTTGACCTGGTGGCTGCAGGGCCCCATAGCCTTGCAGGGGGTTGACCTGGTGGGTGCAAGGCCCCCTTCGCTTCCCTGGGGTTGACCTGGTTCCTGCAAGGCCCCATTCACCTCCCTGGGGTAGACCTGGTGGCTGCAAGGCCCCATTCCCTTGCGTGGGGTTGTCCTGGTGGCTGTAAGGCCCCATCCGCTTGCCTTGGTTTGGCCTGGTGGCTGCAAGGCCCCATTGACTCCCCTGGGGTTGACCTGTTTGCTGCCAGGCCCCATTCGCTTGCAGGGGTTTGACCTGGTGGCTGCTGGGCCCCATTCGCTTGCATTGGGGTGACTTGGAGTCTGCAAGGCCCCATCCGCTTAACTGCGGTTGACCTGGTGGCTGCAAGGCCCCATTCACTTATCTGGGGTTGACCCAGGGGCTGCAGGGCCCCTTGGCTTGCAGGGGGTGAACTGGTGGCTGCAAGGCCACATTCGCTTCCCTGGGGTTGCACTGGTGGCTGCAAGCCCCCATTCACTTGCCGGGGGTTGACCGTGGCTTCAAAAGCCCCCTAGGCATGCCCCGGGCTCACCTGGTGCCGGGACTTCCTGCTGCCTTGAGCTTCACTCCCAAATAAGCACCTGAGTGCGGAGGCAGGACCCGCACACCCGCCAGAGCTTAAGCCTCCATCAAGTGCCCCGCCACCCGGACTTAAGCCTCCAAGAAGTGCCTCCCACACACGGGCCAGCCCCCATTGGCTTGTCTGGGGTTGACCTGCTGGCTGCAAGGCCCCATTCGATTGCCTGGGTTTGACCTGGTGGCTGCAATCCCCATTGACTTGCCTAGGGTTGACCTGGTGACTGCAGGGCCCCATAGGCTTGCAGGGGGTTGACCTTGAGGCTGCAAGGACCCTTCACTTGCCTGGGGTTGACCTGGTGGCTGCAAGGCCCCATTCAATTACCAGGGGTTGACCTGGTGGCTGCAAGGCCCCATTCAATTACCAGGGGTTGACCTGGTGGCTGCAAGGCCCCATTCACTTGCCTAGGGTTGACCTGGGCTCGAAAAGCCCCTTAGGCATGCGGGGGGTTAACTTGGTGCCCGGACTTGCTGCCGCTCGGGCCTTCACTGCCAAACAAGCACCGGGAGTGCGCACTCAGTACCCTCACAACCGCCAGGGGCTTAATCCTCCATCAAGTTCCCCGCCAACCCGGGCCTAAGCCTCCAAGGAGTGCCCCCAACACCTGGGCCAGGCCCCATTTGCTTGCCTGGAGTGGACCTGGTGCCTGCAAGGCCCCATTCGCTTACCTGGCGTTGACCTGGTGGCTGCAACGCCCCATTCGCTTGTATTGGGTTGACCTGGTGGCTGCAACGCCCCATTCGCTTGCATTGGGTTGACCTGGTGGCTGCAACGCCCCATTCGCTTGCATTGGGTTGACCTGGTGGCTGCAAGGCCCCATTA
>NW_028324686.1:0-58376 GCF_052110815.1 Crocodylus siamensis
TTGGCTTGTACTTTTGGCTTGCAATGTCTAGATCTTTTTCTCTTGGCTTGTGCCATTGCGATACCGGTTGCCTACCCCAACCACCCATACCCTGGCCTCTTATGCTGAGCATGCTGAAAAGCAGCATGGTGCCTGGGATGTGGAAGCAGAATAACCCATTTTGTGGCTAGGAACACATGCTCACTCTCTCCAGGTCTTGAGGTCTCACAGCAGTCATGGGTGACTTGGGGTCAGTTACTCCAGATGTCACAGTGTAGAGATAAGATGTCAGCCATGGATGGCTAATGAGAAGTAGTAGTCAGGATTTCTACCACCAAAGTACTCAGCCATTGGCCTCCTGAGCTCTAAAGGATTTAATTTTAACTTCTGAAGTAACTTTCCTTAGTGCCATCAGTTAGGGAAGAGGCCTTCTCCTTGATAGACAGAGGGTAAAACTGAGTCACAGTGCAGGGACGTGCCCGGCCAGAGGGAATGGGAGAGCCAGAATGAGAAGCCAAGAGCTCTGACTCCTGCTTTAATTAGGAAACAAGACAACTCCACACAGGAAAGGGTAGTGTCCAGGAGCCCCGATTCCAGCCCGTGCTGTACACACCTCATCCCCTGGGAGTAGTTTATGCCTTTTCAGCAGACCACTGTATATTTGCTGGCCAGGCTTTTATTCTTCAAATCAGTAAAATGAGTGCCCAGAGCTCCACGGGATATAAGTATGTCACAAACCCACATTGAAATGAGGCTGGTTCCCAGATTTATGGCATGCCATTCATTTACTAATTTGCCTTTTGGTCCCTATCTGTAGCTAAATTAAGCTATGTTGCGCTCTAGTATCTTTGAATTTCTGAGGCTGGGACTGGGACAAGCTGCCCAGCTGGGGCGGGGGGTCCGCATTACTCGGGGAGGGGGTGGCAGGGCGCAGGATGTGGGATGAGGGTGCAGAAGCACTGGGAGTGGGGTCTCTGCCCTGCTGCTTGCCCAGCCAGGGCGCGGGGAGAAGGGGGAGAAATGCAGGCGCGGCTTGATCCATCTGGCAGCTGGCATAGCCTCCGCTCACAGCGCTGCCGCACCTGAATCCTGCATCCTGTGCTCTGGCTGCCACGTGGCAGGGCACTGCACGCTGTCTGGGAGCTGGGGAAGCTCCAGCTGTCTGCCGGAAACCAACAGAGCTCAGCCCCAGCAGCCCCAGCTCCTAGGCAGTGCACAGGTACCAAGTGGCAGGGCGATCCCCGCTTCACTCCACTGCCCTGCGCTGTGTGGGGGGCTCTGACACGAGTGCCCAGAGGCCCCAATTGCCGTTCCTGCATCCAGTGAGCGTGGGGATTTTTTGTTTTTAATTACCAGGACTAGGCTGGGGCCAGTCAGAGGGTGGGTCTGGGCAGGTCAGGGCAGGCCTGGGGACATCTCCCATGGCTCCCTCTCCCCGGGGAGATGCAGGCACAGCCAGAGGAGCTGCCCACTTGTGCCTGCCTCTCCCCAACTGACCCAAATCCCCGAATCTCTCTGAATCAGTGCTGAATCTTCCAAAGCTGATTCAACTGAATCGATTCAGGACATTGATCCTAATCTCCAAATCGAATCACTCTTCTTTGGATAGGCTGAATCTGAATCAAATACTTTCCTATTCACACAGTCCTCTTAGTAGCTTATCTTTTCTCACCTCATATTTATGTCTCCAGTAAATTCTTCAAGAGGACGTTTATTAGACATCTTCTTTTTCCTTAAACCAGAGAGCCAAGCTACCTGACAAGTTAGGTGTCTTCTTCAGTCATTATTATATTCAAGGACTGATTATATTCCTATAAGACCTTAATCATCTTTCCCTCTCTTCATCTTTGTTCAAAATGGGGGTAGACACCTACTCAGAATGAGATATTCTTTTAATATTCACTTAGTACCCAAGTACACAGAGGCATTTCTATGTGAAATGTAACTACCAGTGCATGAAAACATACAGAGTTTTGCCACCTCCATGGCTGACAGATATGCGTGCCCATACTTCTCTTGCATGCAGGTAATGATTGTCTAGTGATGAATATGCTCAACCTCTGATCTACTAATAAACCTCCTGATCATCTTTGTTTAAATCATATTATGAAAATGCAATGATACATTCATAACAGAATTATGGTTCATAGAAACCTAAACATGATAAAACTGAACATTAGCTGTTAACAATGACTAAGGGCCTTGCTATACCTTAATTTTAAGCAGCTCCTGGAGCTTTGAACTCCTGGATTGTCCACATAGTAACACCTGAAAATAGTTTTAAGTACACTCTAGGTGTCTTAAAATTATGCCTCTCTAGGGCAGGTTTATCTCTGATCTGTGTTACCCTGCTCATGTTCCATTAATGTGTGACTACTCCCCGGAGATAATCCACCAAAGTTGCAGTCCTCCAGCACCAAAAAGTCTACTGATGGGGGACGGGGTGTTTCTGGCACCAAGCCAGCTCCTCCTCCATCCCCAGGTGTGCAGCCATGTGCAAACATCCTGCAGAGCACATGCCATGGAGCCAGGTTGCAGGGCACAGATGAGTCTGGGTTCGTGGCCTAGTGGGTGTGGGAAGTGAGGACAAAGTAGGGGGCTAGATTGGGTACGCATGAGCTGGGTCTTCCTTCCCAGAGCAGCATGGTTTGGTGTGTTTCCCTCAATTTCCCCCACCCCTCTCCATGCCACCATAGTGCACTCATTATGAACCTATGACCTTCACTCCTACCCCTCTTCTGTTTTGATTTGTCTCAAGTAATCAGTGACATGGCCTTAGTGGCCCCTGTTGACAATGGGGGCTTATAGTTCTACTTGGGGGACTTTGGCCCCCCATCCCAATGTAATATCAAAAGGCCTGGCCAGGTGCAGTAGCTCCTTTAAAAGCATCTTTACTCACTGCTCCCAGCCCCCACAGGAAGCACGACCAGCATGGTTTGAATAGGGAGGAGTCTGTCTTAGGCCGGTGGTTGGACTAGATGATGTCTGGAGGTCCCTTGCAGCCCAACTTCTAAATGACATACAGGACACCCCGAGCCCAGTCCCAGTTTCAATCCATTAAAATATGAGACCTTGTTTAATGTAGTTCCTCTATATTACGTTCTAAGGGTTTTTTTACTTGTTATTTTATCCTTCATTGTCTGACTTCCTTTGTTTCATCCCCCATCCCCATTTCCTTCTTAACTCCCATTTCATTACTACCAACCATCCTATTAACCTGCAGCAAGGCTAGAAGCCTGCCCAAGTTCACCAGCTCTGCAGTGGCAACTCAGCTACAGCAGCTAGACCAGATCCTGCTCACCAGCCCTCTAGTGACAAATCATAGCTGTGCAGATCAAGGATAGATTTTAGTAGGGCTGTGTCAAGTTTCAGCACCAGTTTTGTTTCGATGTTGTTTTGACCTGATATGCTTGAAAAAGCCTTGAAACAAAACAACACAAGTCAAAATGTTTCACCCATAGACGATAAAGTTCAAAACAGTCTATAACTTTGTCATTTATGGCCAGATTTGGATAAATGGATTTGCAGAAATGGTAGCCCCTTCTGAGGGCATGAGGTATGCCAAGTTTCAAGAAGGTAGGTGCAGGGGCATGGGGAAACTGCACCCCAAAATCTTGAGAACCAAACTTGTGACATGTGTACGTGTTAAGACAAAGTGGGGTCAAAACTACAGGAATGCTAGCCCCTGCTGAGGCCACAAAGTCTACCAAGTTTCAAGGAGATAGGTGCAGGGGGTTCAGAGAAACTGCACCCCAAAATCCTGAAAGCAAAACTCATGTCACTTGTATGAGCTAAGCCACAATGAGGTAAAAACTGTAGACTTGCTAGCCTCTGCTCAGGCCACGAAGCCTGCCAAGTTTCAAGGAGATAAGTATAGGGGAAACTGCACCTTGAGCTGCACACAAGCAAACACATGACATAGGTGACACTGTGTGTGTTAAGGTGCAGCAGGGGAAAGCTGCAGGGATGGTAGCCCCTGCTGAGGCCACGAAGCCTGCCAGCTGTCAAGGAGATCAGTGCGGGGTGAGTCTGGGGTCTGGGGCCCTGCACCTCTGGCTGCTGACAGACAAAACTTGTGTCGGGGTGCTTGTGCAACTGTGCAACTGTGTGTTTTGGGGCACAGGGAGGGGAAGCTATTGCAGGCCTGACTGCTATGCCCCGTTGTGGCCACTAAACCTGCCAGCTGTTAAGGAGATAGATGCAGGGGGGTTCTGGGGCCGTGCACCCCTAGCTGCTCACAGGCAAAACTCCTGTCATGCGTGCTTGTGCAATTGCTGCGTCTCATCAGGCAGCAGGACTGATGATCCCCCATCAATTGCCACCACAGACCTGGGGGTAAGAATTGACCACAGTATGAAGATGAGCCAGTGTGATTCTATAGCCAGCAGGGGTAACAATACACTGGCAAGCATGAGTTGATGCATGTCCAGCAAAAACAGCAAAACCATTGCAAAGAAGTGATTCTCCTGCTCTACTTGGCTCTTCTCAGTGCTGATGAGACCGCGGCTGGAGTACTGTGTCCAGCTCTGGGCTCTGCACCTTAACAAGGACGTGGTAAATCTGAGAGAGTCCAGAGAAGGGCTGCCCATATGATCAGAGACTTTCATGGCCAGCCATACGAGGAAAGGCTGAGGGATCTGGGACTCTTCAGCCTGAAAAAGATACGGCTGAGCGGGGACTTGATAGCAGCTTACCGCTACATCAGAAGCGTACATCTAGGTCTCGGTGAACAACTGTTCACCAGGGCAACCTTGGGGAAAACTAGGAGGAATAGTCACAGTCTGGACAGCCTTCTTGTGATGTAGTTTTTCCTAATGTTGAGCCTGAAATGAGTCTGAAGCGATCCTACAATTGATGTGTGCCAGCGTATTGTTGGCCCTGCTGGCTAGGGCTGTGCGAGGCTTCGGACTGTGCTTCGGATCCGGAGATGCTTCAACGTCCAAAGCAGCATGTCTGGATCAAAGAACTGGCTTTGTTAGTGTAAGAGTGAATTTAGTCAGGCTTTTGGCCTCTCTGACTAGAAAAACAGACAGAGACCAGAAGTGCTGATACTGCTTATTTCAGTTATACGTTTTGAGCTTAAAAAAAAAAATCCTGCATTATTACTCTGTGCACAGATGTCCAATTAAGTAAGTTTGTTTTAGTTTCTTCAAGGTCTTATTTTTTTTCTTTCTCTTTATCTGTCTTAAGTATAAAAATGCTTGAAAACTTAAGGAGGGGGAGGATTTCTTTGAACAGACAAGTGGGTGATTCCCCTTGCTGTGTGTAATTCTCCCTGTGATCACGGTATGGCCCTCAATAAAGAAAAGCTGGCTCTGTCAGTTCTGATTCAACCACAATGCGAAGTTTGATTTCTTCCACAATTTTTGGTGCCGTGACTCGGATAGAGATGGCCGGAGTGATCAGTTGGGACACAGACATCTCTTCACTGAAGCCCTGGCACCAAACCAAGGTAAGAGACCTTTTGAAATCTCTTTTGGGGCTTTTCAGTGAGAGGCTGTCTCTGTGTCTTCCTGATTCACTGCTTGAGGCTCACCCTATCTGAACTTTCTTTTGCCAGAACTGTCAGACCCACTGTGTAAGTAGGAACTGTGAGTAGAAAGAGTTAAGGTTAAAGACTCTGTGTTGCTGTTGTCAGTGAAAGTATTTCCCTGTGTGAAAAAACTGTTAGACTGTGAGTGTTTTCCATGATAAGCGTTGACCAAGGCTGAGACTAAAGAAATGCTCATGAACCTACTGCCTCAATGCAGAAATTCCCTTGTGTGAATTGAGAGTATGAATTCAGAAATAGGAGCCACTGACCAGGTCTGAGACTAAGGTTGGGTGCAGTCTCCCCAAGGCTGTCTGGAAGGGCAGTTTTGAATGCAAGGGGGCCCAACTGGAGCCTCGTGACCCAGTGGACAGGTTTACCCTTTCCCCACCCTCATAAATGAGCCGTGTCTAACCGTGAGTAACTGCATTGTGTGTCGTTATTGCAGTGGAGTCTTGTCTCTGGACATTAGCCACAGCATCTCTGTGCCACTAGCAAATCTCACAACCTGACCGGACACCCTGAATAAGCCATTCCTGTATGAAAGACCTGTGTGAATTGAGTTTAAGGATATGGGGAGCGGAGAGTCTAAAAGAGGTACCAGCTCTGCCAAAAGGGCCTCCAGCATTGTACATGTGCACACACTATGGCCATAAAAGTTGTAAGTTTCTAGACAAATGGAATTGGTATACCAGAGATGATTTTAGCCGGCAGTTTCCCCTGGAGGGAACATTTGATTTAAGTAAAATTGTTCATCTCCACAGAGATCTTGAGTTAAGAGGTAGTAATATACCACAGACTCAGTGGGACACATTTTTGATTGGTATGAAGAAGCTTTGAAAAGACATCAAGAATCTCAAGTTCAGAGTCTTAAGGACTCCCAAGAGAAACTGAAATCTCAGATAAAGGAATTAAAACAGAAAAGTGCACCAAAAGGGGGCCCCCCATCAATAGTACCATCAGCACCAAAACAACTTTATCCACAAATAACTGAGAATGAATCTGCAGAAGATATAATTGATTTTCTTAACGTGCCACCCCCTTATCAGTTCCAGGCACAATCTGAACCTGAAGAAGTCCAAAGTAACCAAATGGGCTCTTCCGGCAGGATTAGCCCACCTCACCAGGAAACTATCACTCAACAACCGTCACCTGCCCCCAGGGCATGGCCACATCCACTGGAGGCATGGTATCTGTCTCCTGAAATCTCAACCCCCTCCTCTTGTTTAAGGTCTGGTACCCAGTATGCTCCAGCCTCTTCTTTAAAATCTAAAAAGGCTCAGCTTATGCCTTTATGCCAACTTCCAGGGCAAGGTCCAAATGGGGAAACTACAATCATAGTCCCCGTCCCCTGGACCCAGGAGATCTCCTAAACCTTGTTAAACAATTTCCCAACATCAGAGAGGAACCCCAAAAATTTAGAGATGAATTAGACACTGTAATCCAATGTCATAATCCAACACGGGCAGATTTGAACCAATTAATGAGAAGTGTTCTGCCCTCTGAGGTCCGCAACCGCCTCATCGCACAGGCTACTTGGCCTACTCAAGACCCCAGAATAGGAGATCACTTAACAGATGCCCGAAGACGCCTCCTTTAGGCTGTGCTTAAAATTTGCCCCAGGAAAACTGACTGGGCCAAAATACATAACTGTAAACAAAATAAAGGAGAATCCCCAGCAGACTACATGGACGGCTTGAAACTAGTATTTGAAAGACATTCTGGTATTGAAAATGCAGCTGAAACTGCCCCAGAAGCAGTTGCTTCCGCTTTGTCCACAGACTTCTTTCTAAAGTCCAGGAACAGTTGTGCACAATTGCTGTAGGTTGGCAGACTAAGCCACTTGCAGAACTAGTCATTGCAAATCATTGTACAACCTGCCAGGAAAAGAAAAAGGAATCCACAGAAACTAAGCTAATGTCATTGCAGTTACAGACTTTAGACAGGGGCAGAAGCCGAGGTTTCCATCGAGGACAGTTCAGAGGCAGGGGACGTGGTCATGGGATGGGACAGGAGGATTTCAGTCCCAAAATAATGACAGTTGTCATTATTGTGGCCAACCAGGAGCCTGAATGGCTCAATGTCCTCACTGGCCTGGCCAGCCGGGGATGACACTTAACCCGCCATGACCTTCTCTCACTCAATTCTCTGTCCTGATTCAGGGAGCCTCCTGTTAGGCCAGCCTGAGGAATAGTAACATCGTCACAGCCCCGCTTCTCCCACTTAATCAGGATGATCCCTTCATTTCCTGCTTGATAAATGGCATCTCTACAAAATGTTTAGTAGACACTGGTGCAAGCTGCTCTACTCTTCGAGCTGAAGTATTTTCCACAACTCCCCTCTCCTCTGCTGTTGTAAATGCTGTAGGAATTTCAAATCAAATAGTTCCTCATCCTGTTTCCCAACCATTACAAGTTTCTCTTGGTCCTGTTTCTGATCAACATGCCTTTCTCCTTAGTCCTTGTTCTCCTGTTAATTTCTTAGGCAGAGATTTGCTTTGTAAACTCGGCTATTGCTCTCCTAATGGTGTTTATTTAGATGTCCACTACGATAACGAGATAGCAGTACTTGCCGCTTTAGCCAGCTCACCTCCTGAGCCTGAGTTCCCTGACCTTTCTGTGTTGCAAGAAGAAATCATAAAAGCTGTCCCTCCGTTTCTCTGGTCCCAGCATGCTAATGAAGTAGGACAAATCCATACTGCCCAGCCTGTAAAAATTAAATTAAACCCAGCTAAGCCTTTACCCAAACTTGCTCAATACCCTTTACGTCCAGAAGCTGAAGAAGGAATATGCCCTGTTATAACTGCCCTTTTAAAGCAAGGTATCATTGTCCTGACTCAGAGCCCTTGTAATATGCCTATTCTTCATGTTAAAATCCTGGAGGGAATACATATCCCTTTGTACAAGACCTTCATACGGTAAATTCTGCAGTTTTACCTACTTTTCCTGTTGTACCAAATCCAGCTGCTATCTTGGCCTGTCTTTCTCCTAAAGCTTGTTATTTTACTGTTGTTGACTTGTGTTCTGCATTTTTCTCTATTCCTATACACCCTGGTAGCCAGTTTCTCTTTGCATTTACCTATCAAGGACTTCAGTATACCTGGATGTGATTGCCCCAAAGCTATACTGAATCACCTTCTCTTTTTTTTTCAAATTCTGAAGAAAGATCTAGATGACATAATATTTAAAGAAAATTCTGTGCTTGTGCAATATGTTGATGATTTGCTCTTAGCATCTACCTCCCTTGAAGCCTGTAAAACTGATTCTTTAACTCTCCTCACCTCTCTTGACCTAAAAGGCCATAAGGCATCTAAAGAAAAGCTTCAACTTTGTCTTCCTCGTGTCCACTATTTAGGTCATGATATTTCTGCTGGAGAATGACTGCTTTCCTCTTCCAGAATAGAAGCTAGTCTTAAAATCCCCAGACCAACTGCTGTGTCCCAAATGTGTACCTTCCTAGGCATGGCTGGCTACTACCGCCAGTGGATACTTGGCTATGCCTCTATAGTCAAGCCGTTACAAAATCTGACTCTTGTTAATACCCCTGAGCCTTTACCCTGGACTTCAGAGATCAAAGCCGCTTTTGCTTCTATTAAACAAGCTCTGTCGTAAACTCCTGCCCTAGGCCTTCCCAATTATACTAAACCTTATCTTCTTTTTTGTCATGAAAAGGACTGATCTGTGCTTCCAGTACTTAATCAGACACGTGGAGACAAGCACCATCCCACTGCTTATTATAGCTCTGCTCTTGACCCTGTTGCAGCCGGATTTCCCCCATGTCTCTGTGCTGTACCTGCAGCTGCCGTCACTGTTGAACTTTCCTCCACCCTTGTATTAGGTTCTCCCCTTACTGTTGCTGTCCCACATGCTGTAGCAGCCCTTTTGCTAAAAACAAAAACCCAACACCTTTCAAATGCTAGATTAACTAAGTATGAAATCTTGCTTTCTCTCTGCTGGAAATGTCACCCTAACTAGGTGCCCTGTTTTAAACCCTGCTTCTCTGTTTACCCCTGCAGATGGTGAACTCTGTCATTGCATTTTTGTTACTGCTCACCTAACAATGCCCCGGACTGATCTAAAGGGAACCCCTTGCAAAACCTAGAACTAGTATTCTATGTTGATGAATCGTGTCAAAGAAACTCAAAAGGTTCCCTCATTGCAGGATATGCAGTATGTTCCCAATATGATGTTATAGAAAACCATCACTTACCTAATGCGTATTCAGCTCAAGTTGCTGAGCTTGTGGCCCTCACCAGGGCTTGCACTCTAGCCTCTGGTGCCTCTGTTAATATTTATACTGATTCTCGCTATGCTTTTGGTATTGTACACAATTATGGTCAACTTTGGAAACGAAGGGTCTTCCTCACTTCAGGAGGTGCCAAGATTAGTAATGGTCCTGTAGCAGGGCACTAAGGTGCCTGCTACTGACAAACAGTAATATGGGCTCAGCTGCCAGTCACCAGGGCAGCACAGGTGTGGGTTGCTGAGACAACCAGTCTGGTCAGCTGACCAGAAGGGGGCAGGGCCTGGCCTATATAAATAAGCCAGGCTGAGGCCAGTCAGTTCCCCTCTGGCAGTGAGGAAGGTGGTGTGCTGCTGGAGCAAGCAGCAGGTGGAGAAGCCTGATGGTCTGAGCAGTTTCTGTATGAGGATACTGGGTGGAGGAAACCCTGGCAGTTTGGAATTTATGTTGGAACATGGGAGTGGTAGTTTTCTGTTTTGTTGTTTGTTACACCGGAGGACCGGGTGAGGCTGTAGGGGTGTAAGAGGCCTCATAGGAGCTCCCCAGTAATGTGGGGGTTCCTGGTGCTGGAGAGGGTGCTGTGTTTTGGGGTGTCCCACCCCAGTGTGGGCAGTATCAGAAGGAGCCCAGTGTGGGTGCAGGTGAGGAGCCCAGTGGGTGCAAGACCCGGGAAAGGGGTCTGGGGGCCAGGCATGGCTGCGGCCACCTGAGCCTCGATGGTGGGAATTGCGAGGCAAGGCCCCGGTGCAGGCAGGAATCGTGAGGCAAGGCCCTGGTGGGGGCTGCGAGAGCCGCGGGGAGACAGGCCCCGGTGGGGGCTAAGGGCACAAGCGGGCAATGGAGATGAGTCCGGGGAGTGATTGCACGGGTGACTGTGGGAGCATGCAGCCCCAGAGGTTGGGGCACCTGGCAACTAGACAGAGCCAAGATGCATCAAGGCACTGTGCCAAAGAGGGTAGAGCAGGCAGCCTCCCTTAACAATATTTACCAGCAAAGATGTGGTGGGTGAGATAAAGAGGGTGATTTAGACCTGATTTGGCATGGTAGGTAGGGGGCACCAGGGAAGTTCACAGCACCCCTAGGTCATGTCCTGCCACAGTGGTGCATTGGCCAGGAACTGCTCTGCTGTGCAGAGAATCGGGAGCCGAACCCAGGGGCTGTGATTGTGAATGGAAGATAGTAAGGCAGGGGGACCACGGCAATAGTTTGGTCTGAAGGAATTATACCCATTGCCCAGATTTTTTTTGGAGAAAAACTGAGGCTGACCCGGTGAGGGTAGGGCTGAGATAAGGATGATGCCAGCAAGGAACAGGGGAGGTCGGAGACCTGGCCACTTTGCCAAGCAAAGAGAGAGAAGAAGAACATGAAATAGACCGGCTAGAATGGGAGCTGGAAATAGAAACGACTCGGAGTCCATGCAGAGAGTTGAGTGCGAGATGGGGAGGATCAGATAAGGGAACTACAGGAGGAATTGGAGAGGTGGCAACAGAGAGGTAGCCAGGCAGAAGACTTGGCACGGGAAATGCGGGATAAGCTGCGGGAAAGCGATGCACGAGCAGCAGAGATGGATAAGCTGATCTTGCAAGAAGTGGAACAGGTTAAGGTGTTCCAAGTGGACTATGAACTGTTAGAAAGGCAGCGGCTGTCCCTGGAGGAAGATTTAAAGGTCATGGAGGGACAAAAGGAAGAGATAAGCACCCAATTGCAGAAAGTGGAGGGTGACAGAGATAAGTTGGCACATCGAGTGCGATCGCTCGAGATCCGCTTAGCAGATAGCCAGGCTAAGGGTGTAGAGATGAACAGGGGAAAGGAACAGTTACTAACGGAAGTGCAGGATAGATGGAGAAAGATCCAGAGGTTGGAAACTGAAATTGGGACACTGCAAGAAGCAAATGGCCAGATGGCTGCAAAGATCTAAGACCTGGGGAGGTTCGAGGGGCAAGAAGAGAAGGTGATGAACCGGGGAGAAGTAGAACAAGGACCTCAAACCACAGCCACCGCAGACATAATGCAGGGAAGGTTGGAGGTACTGGGGAATCAACTAGTGTGGTATGTGGGGGCTGCCCAGGCAGAACACTGAGGGCAATACCAAGAGCTAGAGGTATTGAGAGAAGCTTTGAAGGGAGTAGAGAGTCTCCTAGAGCTTGCCTGGGTTAGGATGCTGTCCCATTCAAAGCCAGCAAAGTTCCCCAGAGAGCAAGGTTCAGAGAATCCGCAAGAAAGCCATGAGTTATATAACCAGTTACAGAGGGTAGAGGAAGGAAAAGAACAGCTGGTGGGATAAGTCCCATCCTTTGAAACCCACCAGGAAGACAGACGGACCACAGAGATAGCACTAAGAGCAAAAAAGGAGCAGCCGGAGGAGTTCCCCAGGGCCAAGGGTCCAGAAGATCCTAAAGAGGAAGCTGGGCCAGGGCCACTGGGGAAAAGTATCAGGGAGGGGAGTCCCACAGAGGAGAAACTGGGGTTATTACGAGCAGAAACCCTGTTAGCTCTTCTGCAACATTGGGACCAGAAATGGAACCAGTGGCAGAGGAGTTGCATGAATGAGATGAGCCAGCTACGGCAACAACTAAAGGAATGGGCTCGCCTACAAGTGGAGAGACAAAGCATAGGGATCACCCAAGAACAACGAACGGAGATAGACTTGAAGGATGTCAAGGTGACAAGGAAGGAGGAACAAATTCCCCCAGAAAGTGAAGCCTACCGTGCGATTAGCCCGGATGGGGCGCGAACGACTCTATGGGCACTCGGAGCACAAGGTAGATCAGGCGGGTGGGAAGTTGGTTGAGCCCAGCAAATTAGCTGGTACCCAGAGACAGGAGATAAGGAGGAGGATACAACCAGCTGGAAGGGGATCCTGGCCTGAGAAAAGACCTTGGGTCTATGTAAACAACATCCCTAAGCAGGTCACATGGTGGATGCTGAGAAACATGGTTGAGGAGAAAGTTGGGGGAGTAGCTCATGTCAAGATCTTCAAAGGGTTGGTAGGGAGACCCACGATCCAGGGGAGGATTGAATTTTGGAAGGAGGAATATGCCCAGAAGGCATTAAGGAGGCAGTGGGAGATATGGGGAAGGCTCGAAGATCTCCAAGGAACTAGAGAGAGACAGGAGAACGTACAGTTTGCCCAGAAGAAGGGACCTGGAGGCGTGCAAAGAGAAAGGGGATGGCCCCGAGGGAGAAGGGAGAGAGACAAAGAAGACCCCCAGGGGGTAGGCTGGGTCTCGACTAGCTAAGGAGGTGACGTACCAAGGTCAGCTAGTGTGGGGGGTGTGGCAGAAAGCCACCTTGGTTTCCCCCCAAAATCTCTGCCCTGTGACAATGTGATCAAGATGGGCCAGCACAGAGGATTCACACCACAGCCTGTCTCTTTAGGTAACCTGAGCTGGCTGCATTCCTGAGGGAGGGGGGAAACCTGCTCCCTCTGCCTACGTGACTGGCATCAGTTACCTGGGTGAGGGGCATCTACCTGGGGAGCTGGAATCTGCCCAGTGACAGATGATGTATTTCAAATTGGTTGGCTGATAGCCAACTGGGGCTGACCTCCACTGGACCAGGTGAATGAGGTCACGGGGGCTATATAAGTTAGGACGGGCTAGGAGGTGGGCTCTCTTCAGCCATGAGGTGAAGCAGCACCCATGTGGGGGACACGGAGAAGCCTTACCATCTGAAACTAGCTCTCTCTCACCTCAAAACTCATGAGCAAGGAACTGCCTGCCTCCAAAGGGAAACTTCACCTGCCTTTGGAAGATGCTTGTGAGTAAGCTACTCAATCAGATTAGATATTTAGCTGGCAGTAACACAGATGCGTAATCAAAAGGCTACCTCAGCCACACTGTTTGCTCTTTAGGATTTCTAAGATATTGCTCAACCCTGTACCCTAGTTTACCCTACCCCTTTAATCAATAAAGTTCTCCTTTTTGACTGGTGTGGGAGACTTCTTGAGGGGTGGGTCTAAATTATGCCTAAGAGACCCCTTAGGTCTGCGGACTAAGGGAGACTTTACTTTTTGCCCCCTGACTTGGGGAAGTGCCCCAATTGCCTGTACTGGGTCGAGTACCCATAGGACTATTAGGTCTGTGTTTCCCCAAGGACACAGGGCCGAGACAGTCCCTTCTCGGCGTGGTGGCAGCTATGTTACCCCCAGGCTAGTGAATGAGCTCCAGGAAGGGGGTCAGCCAGATGTGAGGCACTCGGAGCATGGAAGGTGGTCGGGTGCAGTGAGGTGGGTGGCTCAATGCAGGAGCGCCCCCAACTGGCCTGCCACATTCTTCATGTAGCAGTGCCTGTATTTTTCCACCTTTCCCAATTGCATCCCTTGGGAGTGGAAGTGCTGGATTGGTGCACAGTCTTCTCTTATGCTAGTCCTAACAAAGCAGGTCTCCATGGCTCCTCTTGGACTTCACAGTCTTGTCAGTAACCTTGTGTTAAACTTTCCAGACAGGAGGAACTTGGTCAGCTTAGACCCACTGAGAAGAGGAGGATCCAGTATGTCCTAGAGTCACTGCAAAAGGTGTTACATCTCTTAGTGGTAACAGCTTTTCCAAATCTGCACTCCAGCAATGGCCCATGTGGTAAGAAGGTATTCAAAATTGCCCTTTCATGTGCTGGGCTGGAACTTGTTTACATGTCATCTTGGCTTCACGTGTGTTGCAAGGGAACTGAATTGGCTTCATGACACTCAGATTTTTCTTCCTCTTCATGAAGTCAGGGGAGACATGCAGGTGAGGGTGTTATGTCTTGGGACATGTGTGTCTTGAGGGTGTTATGGCTGGGGACCTTGACTGTGCTGTGCCAATGCTCCTGTTGGGACCAAAGCCAGAGGTTCCTGGCTAGAGGGTCTTATGCATCTGCTAGGGTCGGACCAATGCCACATCTGGGGTAGGAAGGAATTTTACCCCAGGGTCAGATGGTATGGACTTGTCGGGGTGGGGGGTTCCTTCCTCTGTAGTGGGGAGTGTGGCTTTTATGCAAGATCTCTTCAGCGTATATTGATAACACTGGCTGCCGTGGTTCCCCTGCCTTACCTGTGGCAGGTGAGGGTGTTACGTCTTGTGTCGTGTCAGGGTTGAGTGCAGTCTGATTGTAGAGTTTTTAGATGATGGATTGTATAGGATGGTTTGGGTAGGGAGTTGGACTGACTGTGACCGCTGGTAGTCCCTTCTTGCAGCCCCACTTCTCTATGATTTTTATATTTTAAGTTGTTCAACTGAAATTACTAGTGAATGTTTCTTTTCACTTTTGAGAACTGAGAGTCCATCGGAAATAACTTTTATATGCTGTCTCTCTATTTTATTTCCAGATTCCAGGCAAGAGCTGTGCAGCTTGGTGCAGCATCCAAAAATTGCTGGCCTCAGTTAGTCTCCTCTTAAATTCCCCAGGGTCCACTTACAGTAACTACTTTGTGCAGCTTCTGGCCTATACAGAGAGTATCTCTGGAAGCGCATGCACTGGGGGCTTCCAAGCCCAGGGATTATTTACAGTGATGGGAACTTTGTGTAAAGCAGAAGTGGCCACTGTCACACGAGCTGGCTGAGTTTTGGAGGCAGCTCCATCACCTCTCCCCTCAGACATGTCTTATGTTACTCACCAGAGATATGTCTTGACACCCAGGAGCCCGACAGCTGGGACTTGGGGGAAGTCTTCTAGGACACGCCTTCTGGGGAAGGGGCCCTGGGCAGGAATTGATGGCATCAGTGAGAGGTTTAGGAGGCCTAACCCTGGAACAGGGGCCAGGAACTGAATAGCTGGATGGAAGTGCTGGTTAGCAACAGACAGCAGCTTTCACTGGTTTTGTACTGGTTTTAATCCCATGAATTTTCTTCTCTCTCACTGATGCCATGTCATGATGCCTTTCACTGCAGCCACTGAAGAGGATTCTAGGGCTGTACTACGGCAGTTCCCACGCCTCTCCGGGAACAGGGACTGTGACCCGCGGCCCCCAGCTCCCTCCTGGTAAGAGGGGAGAACAGTAGAGCCCCAGTGGCTGCTTGGTGGCAGAGCTCAGTGGGGAGAGGGCCCAGGGTTTGGTGCCTGCCTCTTCTTGGCACCATGGGCAATCTTCCTCACTGCATGGGGGCATTGTGTGGGCATTGCTTGCCCCCTACCACTGGGGACAGTTCCCACTGCTTGGAACTGGATTTCCAACACATGTGCCACTAAGGCATCAGCTGTCAGTGCTGCTGGGAATAGCAGCACCCTGTGGGGCCCACCCTGTCTCCTTGGTATAAGTTTCTGACTCTTGTGACTGCTGATGTTAGTCACGACCAACTTCTGGGCAGGATGGATGGGTGAAGAAAGCTCTGATGGGCTGGTGCCCTGTGTGCCAGGAAGGCTGTGCTCAGAGTATTTGATAAGGGGCCCGACAAGTGATTCCAGCTGTACGGTGGTTTCTGCTCTCTCCTATACATTGCCCTCTCTTTTTTTTCTCCCTCCTCTGCCATCTGGGAAATTGCTGAGAGTTTCTCTGTTGCCTTCTTGTGTTTTAAGGACCTGGACGTTGAGCCTGGAGGAGTGGATGTGAGGGCTGCATGGTGATGGGCAGAAAATACTACTTCCCCTGCTCTGCCCCTCCCTCTCCAGCCCTCACCACCCTATATATAATATTAGGGTGGGTTAGCTTGTATTATATTTCAATTGTGTTCAATTGCCTTGTAATGTATATTAATTGATGGTTATTTATGTGCCACTGTGCTTTAGACAGATGTAGCCATTTGTCAGAGCCTGCCCATAAAATGCAATTGTGCTGACATCCATCTAGGACACCTGGGTACAAAGCAGGAGGCCTGTGAAGTGGCTAGTATCGCTTTGGATTTGAATTCGGACAATTTGGGGGACAGTGATTCAGTTCAGTGATTTTGAATCGCTGTCCCCAAATGATTCAGCCGAATCAGATTTGGAGATTTGGCTACCACCGAATTAGCTGAATCTCTGCATGGGACAGGTCCCATCCCCTGCCTGCTCTTTTGGATCTTCAAGAAAGGAGAGGGGGGGGGGAAAAAACAAAAAAAAAAAAACAAAAAAAAAAGCCCGGTGCTGCCAGGTGGGGGTGGCCGTGATCCCTACTGGCCCGCAGTGCATGAGGGGCTCTGCCATGAACCCCCCACCCCCGCCCGCTCTCCCAGCCTGCCCCACTGGCTGCCTGCCTGGCCCCAGCTTCTGTTTTTTAGGGAATTAATGACCCCTGTAGACTGAGGCTTATACAGTAAACATACTGTTAACTGGCACCTTACAAGCCAGCGTGCTCTATTAACCAGTATGCCAGCTTGTAAGGTAAAGTGGAACTGGAAGCGCCCACTGTGACACATCCAGTTTCTTTGAGCACCCGGGACAAACCAGCATGCACTGCTGACCCCCATGGCCCTGGGGCAAATCAGGCTGTGCGGGGCCCACCTCCCTGTCCCACAGGGCCTGCAGGATGGACAGCAATGCCACGGGAGGAGTGGGGATGCCCTGAATGCAGTGTGAGAAGTGACTGCCTGAACAGGCAAGGACTTAAACAAAATAGGGAATTCACCAGCATATTTTGTTACCCAGCATCCCCCATTCCCGGGGCATGATGGAAACAGAGTTTTTACACGATTGAGAGAGCCAGTTTGGAGTGTGGGAAAAGAAATGCATGATGAAATCTTTGCTATCAAGGAAAAGGATCCAGCAATGGAAGACAATTAACAGCATTAATATATTTCTTATCATGGACCTCACGTGTAAACCTCCTGGTTTTCTTTTACTAAGGCAGAGTTGGACTATGCTGAACAAGGGTCAGAGTGGACAACTACCTACTTGGGGTCTTGAATGAAATTCCTCTTCCCAAGTGTGAGTTTGGCAAAATCCAAACTGTAGCATGTATCACAGAGGAACATCCTATTTGTCTTTTTAATGACCTGCACCAGGCGATTGTTGCCTTGCCATGGATATCATAACTGAAACAGTCTCTCTTGCCTTATCCCATAGTGCTGCTGCTGATAGGATGCTTAGTACTGGTTGTATTATTTGGTTGCTGTACTCCTTACGAACGAATCACAAAGCAATAAGTGGAAGCCACTGTGCAAGATCCCTGCTCAAAACCCTGGCTCCTAATTGACCGTATGCCAGGGCATTGCAAAGTCCACCACAGCATGGCGACGACCCGAGCAATGCCGGACTCCAACTGCCATAACACTGCAGCAGCAACACTCGCATTGTGGCCCTGTCAGGTGAGAACAATTGGCAGGGTCTGCTGAACCCTGTCATCAACTATCTCAGGCAGGACATGAGAAAAGGAGGAGAAGACAAGCCCCAACCATAGCACGGGGCTGGCTGGTGCCTGACAGCTGCCTGCCCACTAGGGTTGCCAATGCTGACTGGAGCTAGTCTGGGAGATCCCCCTGCAGGATGAGGATCTGGCCCTGGCTCCAGCCCATGTGACGCACCCTGGGGATGCAGTATGCACTCCCTGATTGCTTTCAATCATCACAGAAAGATCAACGCTGATTCTGGCAGACTCCTGGACCAGTTTGGGGGGCTTGGCAACCCTAAGGCCCACCTAATCAGGGGTTTGGGCTCTGGTGCCATGGTATGGAAGCGTGGGTCAGAGGAGCGGCACTGGTGTCATTCCCAGCAGGGTCCCTCACTCCTGGGGCTACTGATTTTTTTTTTCTCCTCCCCTCTCCCCCCCACAAGTGCACACACCAACACTTCTAGCCCTGCACACACTTGTCCAGCATGTCTGCCATGTCTCCCTCCCCTTCACAGGATGGGACAGCCAGGGACAGGCACAGACACCCACAGCCCCCATCCCCCAGAAAGACACCCTGACCTGGGGTCTGGGACAAGCTGCCCCCACTGTCCCAAGCTCCATAGACACCCCCAACCCACCTCCCAGAAAACAGCCCCCCACTACAGTGTGACCCCTTCACATCAGTGACCCTAACACCTGTGTGACCCCTCCACCTCACTATTACCCATCCTTGCCCCTAAACCTCATCTCGCACAGGCCCACGCATGCTCTCCCTCACACTTCTGGCTACTGCTCACCAACTCTTCCTTCCTGCTCCAGCCCCATGCCCCCTGCCAGCAAACCGCACCCCCCTGCCCCAGCTCCAGCCACTTACAGAGCACCCTGCCCACAGTTCATTCCCCTCCCCGGGGACACGGCCTAGCCTGCTTTCGACTTCTGGCCACTTGTGCTTCGTCCAGCACTTTGCTGCCTGCATGTGATCTCTTTAACAGGCAGCAGCCTGGCAAAGACCCACAAAATCCATGGAGTGGGACCATGGGGCTGGGCCACACCAGGAGCAGCTCACTGCAGTTTGGTAAGCAGCATCAGCAGTGAGAGCAAAGACGCACAAGAGGTGACTCTGCATCCTGCCTGATCTACTGATCCTTCAAATCTGAGCACATGCTGAAAGCAGATTCAGGTTTCCCAGGTGTGGAAAGGCAGGATCTTCTCAGCACTTGTTCCAGTCTTGGCTGTTTGCAAAGGTCCCTAGGCTAAGCTACACAAGTGGGGCCAGAGCAGGAGCTCCAGATGCCACAGGCGACCTTTGCACCATGACAACCAGCCTGCATAGCAAAGAAAAGCCATGAACTCACCCAGCTCCCCAAAATCCCATTCAACACCACAAAAGGTGCAGGACAAGGCCTTGGGATATAGTCCAGATCCACTGCATCATCAGCCAATGGGCTCAGTCCATGTTCCACAGGCTCTGGGAAACAAAGAATGTGGGAAAAAACTCATCAGCCAATGTTCCTCAGAACCTACGATAACGCCAGCTACAGACATAGGTCAAAGGTCAGAGAAAAACTTGTCTGAATCTGCAAACTCAGTCTGCTTCCCACCGCCTTCATTTCCTCAGCTGGCACAGGTGAGAGCTTGCCTCCTGCTGTTGGAAGAAGTTGGACGTAGTCCTGGCCACAGACGGGCTGCCGTCTTGTCTCGCAGTAGACAGCAATTCATTTCTGGTAATGGCGTGCTAGTCCATTACGACATGGAGAGGCCACCAGACCCCACAACCTCCTCCCAGGTGCCTTCCTGAGAAGAAGACCTGGCTCTAGGGGAACTTTGAGGGGTGTGGAGCAGAAACTCACATCCCCCTTCGGTCCCCAGCATTTGTTTAGCTAGGGCGCTCAGGTCCCCTGGTTCCAGACCCTTGCCCCCACCCACTCCATGCAATGCAAAAGCCCCTCCCCAGCTCAGGCTGGACCCAAACTCACCAGGTTCAGGGAGGGAAATCATGGAGTGTCCTTAACATGGGGGAATCTTCCTCTTGCCAACCTGCCTGAGCCCAGGGTGGCATCTGGTGCTGAGGGGAGATGAGGACTGTGCATTAGGCTGGGTTGGACTGAGGACTGTTGTGAGGATGGGCCCCACCCTGCAAGGGAGAAGAGGGGAGCAGGGCCATTGCCAGGGGTTAGACTTGCAGGGGAGGGGCATGGGCAAGGAGGCAGGGCACAGCTCCTGGTCACCCCTCTCTGGCCACTCTTTCATTGCCTGCTGAGCCACATCCTGCAGCAAGTCAGTGTCCTCATCTGGCCACTGAAACCAGACAATGATCCTGGGCTCAATGTCCTCGTGGGTAGGGGTATCCCTGAAAATGTCGGGGAAGTCCTCGAGTCTCAGGTGGGCCTCATCCCAGCTTGCCATGGTGCTGTTGGTGCCAAGAGTCATAATCTCCCACTGGGTAGTCACTCTGGATGTTGTCCTCCACAGAGCTGCTGGGCAAGCAGAGAGGGTGGGTTAGAGCCAGCTCTGGGGATTAGGCATCCCAATGCCCTCCAAGGCTGCAGGCAGGAGGGTACTTGGGAGGAAAGCGAGGAGCAGGGAGGGACAGTGACAGGACACTGAGCCTTGGTGTGTGAAGCCTGGGTGTGTCCCGGGCTGTGGGTAAGGACAGGGACTGATCCTGCTCTGCAAGGACTGGCAGCCCCACTGGAGAGTCTGAGCTGGGTGGTGGGAGAGGGGTGGTCCATGAGGACAGGCTAGGAATGACATGTCATGGCCATGTCAGGACCTGGGTGGTTGGGGCAGGGCCGGTGGGCGCGTTTCCTGGAGCAGGCCAGGCCATGTGAAGGTCCCTCCTGCCCTTCCCACCCTGTTCTCAGGCCCAAAAGATGGACGCCCCCTGCCCCACACCTGCCACCTGTCCTCTTCCTGCCAGCAGTAGCAGGTCAGGGACAGACAGAGGCAGCTCCAGCACCCATTCATGCACATGGTTGTTGTCCCTAGAAACTTCAGGCATGTTCTTGGGCCCCAGGCCAGGCTCATTGAAGCTTTTCACAGTGCTGCTCATTGCCTGTGACAGGTGCCGGTCCCGGGTGTCATCTCCCACTGTTTCTTGACTCTGGGCACTGTCCTCCAGAAAGCTGCCGGGCGAGCAGGGGGGGAGGGTGAGCGGTGCTCCAGGGAGGAGGCACCCTGATGCCTTCCAAAGCCCCAGGCACAAGTTCGGGAGGGTGTTTGGAAGGCGGGGGGGGGGGGGGCAGTGCCAGGACACTGGGCCTTGGTTTGTGAAGCCTGTGTGAGTCCCTCACTGTGGGCAGGGACAGGGATGGATCCTGCTCTGCGTGGACTGGCAGGCTTACTAGAGAGGCTGAGATGGGTGGTGGGCGAGGGCTGGTCTGTGGGGAATGGGCTCAGAACAACATATCATGGCCATGCCAGGACCTGGGTGGTTGGGGCCTGGCTGGTGGGCGCGTTTCCTGGAGCAGGAGAGGCCGTGTGAAGGTCACTCCTTTCCTTCCCACCCTGGTCTCAGCCCCAAGAGACGGACGCCCCCTGCCTCCCCGGTCTGCCCCCAGCCCTGCCCCACAGCTGCCACCTGTCTCTTCCTGCCAGCAGTAGCAGATCAGGGCCAGGAAAAGGCAGCTTCAGCAGCCATATCCATGCATCTGGCTGTTCCTGGAAACATCGGGCATGTTCTTGTGTCTCAGAGTAGGCTCAGCAAAGCTTGTCATGGTGCTGCTGGTTGTCTGTGACAGCTGCTGGTCCCGGGTGTCATCATCTCCCAATGTGTCTTTACTCTGGACACTGTCCTCAAGAAAGCTGCTGGGTGAGCAGAGAAGGAGGGTGAGCTGTGGCTCCAGGGACGAGGCACCCTGAATGCCCTCCAAGGCCCCAAGTGCAAGTTTGGGAGGGTGTTGGGAAGTAGAGCAAGGAGCAGGGCGGGGCAGTGCCAGGACACTGGGCCTTGGTTTGTAATGCTCAGGTATGTCCCATGCTGTGGACAGGGACAGGGACTGCTCCTGCCCTACATAGACTGGCAGCCCCACGGGAGAGACTGAGATGGGTGGTGGGCGATGGGTGGTCCGTGGGCATGGGCTCAGAATGACATGTCATGGATATGTCAGGACCTAGGTGGTTGGGGCCAGGCTTGTGGGCACGTTTCCTGGAGCAGTCCAGGCCATGTGAAGGTCCCTCCTGCCCTTCGTATTCTGGTCTCGGGCCCAGGAGACGGACGGTCCCTGCCTCCCTGGTCTGCCCCCAGCTCTACCGCGTGGCTGCCACCTGTCGTCTTCCTGCCAGGGATCAAGACCTGAAACCCCAAGAACACGCTGCCCTTTGCTGGGGGCCCAAGCAGGGCAGACAAGAGCACTGCCCTGCCTCCACCAAAGCCCCTGGAAAGCTGGTTGTGAATGCAGCATTTAGTTAAACTTTTATTTATATAGTTTAGCTGAATCTAGCATGAATTTAATGATTTGATTTCTGTCTTTTAAAAGTTAGCTGCTTAACTTAGTCTATAATGCTTCCAGCTTGACACAAGTGAATGAACTTTGTATGCCCTGGGCATGAGAGAGATATGGGCAAGGAGTGAGTGAAGAGTGAATGGGATTTTGCGTGAGAAAAGGAGATAGGGTGTAATTCTTTATGTAAGCAAGAAGGTGCCAGGTGTGTAAACTACCAGCCAGTAACTAACTAACAACTGGTTTAAGAATCCCTTTGAAGCTTGAGGGCACAGAGCAGATAACACAAGAAGAAATGCTGCCATGTGGGCAACAAGAAAATTTTCAGGCTGAGACTCTTTTTTACAACTAAAGTGACCACCATGTAAGATAAGAAGACGGATGCAAAGCAGCTACTAGAAACACAGACTAAGCATGGAAAACCCCCAAGAAGGAAAACAAGGACTGAAAACCATATATAAAGACAACAAAAATGATGCTAAGTTGGATGAGAAATCTTCTGTCTTCCTTTCCAGAGAAAAGACCCATCTGCTTTTGACCTCGCTCCACCTACTAACTTTCACCACCATCATCAGTTTCAACGTCTCAGCTAGTCAGCGAATGGACGGTGGCCACCCCGTGTTAACGCTGAGCAACTATTGCTGGGAACTACATGTGGTATCTCTACGTTTGCATGGAATGGGGTGTGTGTGTGTGCGCGCGCGTGTGTGTGAATGGTGTGCCAGAACCTCTATGTCTAACTTATGTAATCAATAAACATGGCATTCTGCCTTATCCCCCTTTATAAACTCTCACTTGTGATTTAAGCAATTGACAATTCCTGTAACAGTGAAGACGGGATTAGAAGATACAAGGACAGGACTGCGCAAAACCCCCAGTCTGCCTGAATCTCACTAAGAGGACATGCTTCAGCCGGACCCACGGTTAGAAATGATGCCTTGTGGAACAGCAAGACCCGTCCTGAGGACCCTCTGGGATGTAGCAGAACCAGCAGGAGCAGCAGCGAATCCTACGAAAATCTCATGTCTTAGCTGTGGCACCGGGACAGTGTCCCAAAGGACAGTGACGCCTGCCCCACTGACAAAAGCAGCCTTGACTGTGGAACAGTGAGTTCCCTGCTACGCCAGCCTGTCTCTCTCACCCACTGACTCCTCCATTTCCACTTTCACTGGCTGGCTTTCTTACCTGCATTGCATGCCAGCCTCTGGCTTCTTTCCTATTCTGTCCATGCAGAAAAAGGACGCACACCAACTGCAGGTGTTTCCTCAGCCTGATGGAGGGCTTTTTAACCCAAAACCTGGCAGCCTAGGCAGATATGTTTAACCACATGCAGTTGGTCTACTAAAAGATACCAGATTGACCTAAAGAACCTCGTCTGCCAGTGCCATGTCCTTAGACCAACACGCCTAGCATGTGTGCCTGGTCAGCTGACCGGGAGGAGGCGGGGCCCTGTACACATCTGATCCCCAGGAATGGGGCTGGCAGGGAGAGGTCTCTGTGAGCTGCTGGAGAAGCACCTGCAGGAAAGAAAAAAAGCTTCTGTGACAGTTTGGCTGCCTGTGATGCTGCTAGCGCTACTCTGCTGCTTACCTGTTGTTATTTAAAGTAGTGGACCGGCCTCCGGCCAGGTTCTTGTGTAGGTCCCAGCACTAACCCTGCGCTCCTGGGCAGTCTGTCTTACCAGCCCCCTGCAACCATGCATCCAGCAACAGCCAAACCTGCACCCGCCTGACCACCGGGTAGTCACTCGGGACGCTGTCCTCCACAGAGCTGCCGGGCGAGCAGAGAGGGATGGTGAGACGTGGGCACCCATCATGGCAGTGCCAGCCCCTCCCCTCAGGCAGCCTTTGGGAACATAAGCACAAGGGAACAAGCCCAGAGCACTGAGCACCACACAGGGGGCCTGGGCCCTACACCCACACCACACACTGACTACCCTTGGGCTTCCCCGTACTGACACCTCACCCTAACCTTCCCATAGGGAAAGGCCACTGAAGCCAGGAAAAGCCCTGAACTCACCATAACCCTCCCACCCAAACTCCCACTGCCGCAGGCTCTCCTCCTATGGAGACCTGGAGTGTGCTCCCAGGACATGCACACAGGCACCCTGCCCCTGCCCCACTGTGGCCAGTGACACTTACTCCGGGGCCAGGGGTGTACACACACACACACACACACACACACACACACACACACACACACAGGACTTGGTCACTATGACCACACATGGGCAGATCTAGGGGGATGGAAGTGGGGTGGGAGCCATGACTGGTACTGGAGTGGGGGGCTAGGTTTCTTCAGTCCCCAGATCAGGGAAGGCCTCTGCCTACACCACCCTCTGCCCACCCCATCCCTTCCCTTTGGTCCTCGCTGCATGGGCCCTCTGCTCCCACTGCCCCTTCCCGTGCACACCGCTGTCCTCGGCTGATGCCAGGAATGAATCCACAGCTGCTCCTACCCCTCTCCCGCTGTGCTTTGCAGGAACAGCCGCAGGGACCACCTGGTCCCAATGGGAGGGAGGAGGAACCCACCTGCTGCAGCCACCAACTCATTCTCAGACAACCTCTCTCCCACTTGCACCAGGGTGTAGGCACATGCATATTCACAAGCAGGCACACACTCAAGCACGCACCTCCCCCACCCCCCACCCAGGCAGAGCACACCAAGGAGCAGCACGGACGAGCCCACGCACTACAATGCTCCCATCCAAAGGAGTGTGAGGATGAATCCTGCGGAGCTCACCCAGGCTTCCCCAGAAGAGACACAGAGGTCTGCCCAGGGACAGACAGGCAGACATCCCCTCCCATCTTCCCCAGCCTCCCCAAGCCAGGCCCTGGTGCACTCCCGCTATGCAAAGCTCAGTAAGATCCTGCTCAAGGCCCTGCCTTGGGGTGCTCAGGCCCACTGCCCCCAGGAGCTCAGCTTGCCTTCTGGGCTCTGGGCTCCCCTCCTGCAGCTCCAGGACCACCCTGGCCTGGGCTCTGCTCCTCCTGGCCCTGCTCCCACATGAGGGGTGGGGCAGGTGTTGGGGTGGCAGCAGGGGTAGAGTCAGGGCCCCTAGTGCCCAGTACCAGGTGCCCCAGAGACATGTGGAGGGCAGGAGGAGGCCTCTTGAAGTGTGTGGGGAGAGATCTTCATCTCACAGACACCTCAGTCTTCCCAACATGGAGTCCAACCCCCACTCTTGCCCCTCCTGCCTCAGCTTAGGCCATGCCAGCCCCTCTGGGTCACCTGTAGCCCAGCTCCTTCTCCCATGGCCCAGCCCCTGCAGCTTCCCTGCCACCAGCACCCTCTGCCACTGAGGCTTTGGGGACAGGCTCAGGTGCACTGCACTGCCCAGCCAGCCTGCTGGCCAAAACCCCTGGCAAAGAACAACCAGGAAGAAGCAACCACAAAGAAAGAACTGGGAATGTGAGGAAAGGAAGAATTTTTAAGCAGTCTTTTTCACCTTGTTCTCTCATTTGCCCAGTTAAAGGCCAAATGTTTAATACCCTAGAAACCGGTTTCCCAGATAACTGTGTGAATTTTCTGCATTTAATCTCAGACCCTGGGAGCCTTTTTCCCCACGAGAAGAGCTGCATCCAAATACATTAGGTGTTTCTATTCCCAGACTATCACTCCCTCAGTTCTTATGCAACAAGCTGTCACAGCTCCCCAGAGCAGGGACCTCCTGCACACCTCAAGGCACCCCCAGGCTGCTGGAGCTTAGTCTAGTGACAGTACAATTAAGTGCATCATGGGTGACTGGTGCCTCTTGAGTAATGGGGGCACAGGCCCCCCCTACACCAGTCAGCAACCAGAGGTGGGGTCTGCTGGGGGTCAATCTCACTGACCAGGGGGGTTCCCAGTGGCTGATCCCATTCACCAGTGGGGAGACAACATCTGGCCCATCGGCAGATTGTGAGAATCCTTTAGGTCTGAATCTCCTTCAACAGGCTCCTAAACCTCTTGGGTCTCAAACCCATCTTAGTCAACAGTCACATCTAAATTTTCTTCAGTGAGACCTGAAAAGGGCCGTTATATGCCCCTCAACCTAACCTGCACCATGTCCGGATTCTCTCTCATTGGTTGTAATATGAACTGGGTTTGCCAGGCAACAGGGGAAGGGCTGGAGTAGGCAGGAGTTATCTTGCATGATGGAGACACCAGCTATAACGGTGGTCTCAGCATCAGCAGAGACACCTCCAGCAGCCAAGTGCACCTGAGCCTGAGTAGGCTCCAGCCTGCAGACACGGCCCAGGATTACTATGCCAGAAATACACAGAGTGAGTGAAAGCCCAGAAGAGCCTGCACAAAAGCCAGCCCTGCAGGACCCGCCTGCCTGTGTGAGCAGCAGAGGCAGCAGGTGCCAGCCCCGTGCTCTACCTGCTGGGTCAGACACATCAGGCCTGTTAGATCACTGGACCTTCACCCTGCTCCCTTAGCTCTGTTTCTGGCACACACTCGTGATGATTGTGTCAGGTCTTTTCCAACAATTTCCCCTCCTCCCTTGCACTCCTATCTTCCCTGATACTGGCTGGAGCCCTCTGGGGCCCAGTGTAGCAAAATCTCCAGTTTTTCTTTTTTTTTTTTAAATACATTCCCTCCCTTTCCCCTAACCATTTCTGACTTTCTCTCTGCCCTCGATATCCCTTATAAGTGATTAGAAGTAGTACTAGGAAGGCTAGGTTATGGCATGCTATTATTGTAATGAGCCACTTTTATATTGTAAATAGTCTTCTGTTAGCTTTGTAATGGTTTTTACTGTTTTCTATTGCTATATTGTATGTCTATCATTTGTGCATTGATTTTTATTGTTTCATATTAACATTGTATGATTTAGGCTTGTCAGGTGCCCATTTTGTGTGTCACGTTCCTTACTTGTCCCCATGCCCTGTTATGTAAATATGTTGTAACCTATGAGTCCTACCTACCCCTCCTTTGTAAATTGGTTCCTCAATGAACAAGGATGAATGAGGGTGCTTCAGAGACAATGGCAGTAAGGTCTAAAAATAGCTCCTGCTGACTGACTGAACCATCAACTCGACAACCCAACCACCACCCTGCATTGACTCTCGCTGGCTCAAGATCTGGAAGACAAAGACTGCTTGGGAAATCAATCTACCCACCATCACAGACACCTGAAACTGCATGTCCTTACCTAGGAGGACACATGCTTAGTACATCAGGGGCTGACCCTTACCTGGGCCGCCCCTGCCACTAGTGTCCTAGGTAGTGTGCCCCATAAATACGGATAATGAGGACAGACCCAGTGGGACACCCTCTCCATCTGGACCAGCACCATGCCATCTATCCACCGAGAGGCCCTGTCAGCAACCCCTTCTGGACAACGACCCTCTTCCAGCCTGGATAGGTAACTATCACCCCCATCCTCTCTTCAAACAAAAATTTGGACTCTATTTCTCTTCCCTACCTGGATTCCAACCCCTGATCTTCTAGCGTTCTGCCTCTATCTCCTGCCTCTTTCCTCCTTGCCACCAGGCCTTTTCCTTTGCCATTTCACTTTAAGTAACCCCATGCCTCAGTTCCTCAACCATCTCCCCTGTTGTCCCCCAGTTCTAATCCTGGTTCCAGCAACTTTCACTCCTTACACTTTCTCTCTCACCTTAACCTTCCCGCAGGTATCCCAAGTATACCAAACACACACACACATACTGTACCATCCAAGTTAGGAACTCACCTGTGTGCATGTGTAGGTGGGAGGTCTGTGTGTGAAGTGCTAAATATGTGTGTGTGTGTGTATATATATATATATATGTATGTATGTCATTGTGTGCGTGATACACAAATTAGTAATCCGTGTATGTGTACTAAGTGTGTGGGTATTGACAATAGAGTTTTGTCTAACTTTTGGGGTGTATAGTATATAGGTGCTTGAAGTTGTGATAGGTGTGCATCTGGCTAGCCCGGTAATTTGGAATGTGTATGTACCTGAGTTGGTAGTGTGTGTGTGCACACCTGGTGGGGGTGTATGCACCTTGAGTGTGTGTGTGTGCGCCTAATTGATTTTTGTATGTGTGTATGTGCAGTAGTACACCAGGCCCTCCTGTCTAACAGTGCAATACTGAGATCCTGACCACTGGCCTGACCCCACAGGGCTACACCAGCACAACAATGGATCCTTACGCCTGTCATACACCCCCCGGCCCGTGCGTCACACCACAGCCAGTGACAGACTCCCAGGCTCAAACACCCAACACCTACTAAGTGCCTTGCCTACCTCTTCACCACAGCCAGGATTGTCAAGGCTTCTCCAAAACGTTGGATATGAGTCCAAGACCACGGCCTGAGGGCACATCTGTGTTTGTGTCTTGGGTTCCTCAGGATCCTGAACTCAATCATCCCATGGGCACTGCTGCCCAAGTTGCCATCCACTATTACATTCCCCCGCAATTTTTCCTTGTTTGTGAGCAGCAGTTCAAGAAGAGCACGGCCCCAGCAAGAACAAGTGAGAACAAGGGCCTGTGACCAGGAAACTTCTGCTACCTGTTTGAAGAAAGCCTCATCCACCACTGCCCCTGGTCTGGTGGTCTATAGCAGACCCCCCACCCCCCCGCCCCACTACCACACCACCCTTCTTGCTGTCCCCTCTAGTCTTAACCCAGAGACTCTCAACAGTTTCATACTGGAGCTCTGAGCAATCATCTGGCTCTTTCATATCAAAAGGCTTTGGTATATCCAGAGTGTCATTAACTCAACTCTTATGAAAGAGCTGTCACTTCCACCCCAGCATTGTGGCCTTTGAAGGAATTCAGACATCCTCAGAGGGCCAGGGCTCAGTGAGTCCACATGAAGTAGCATGGAGACATCCCTCACTGTCACATCTGTATCTCTCATGAGCAAAATCTGCGGGAAGGGGCTGTTCCTTGCAGGGAAGGGAAAGCCCAAAGCCCAGAGCTTTGACAGGATTCACCTGGAAACAAACTAAGAGAAACCCACATCTGCCCTTTAGGCACATTCCACAATTCCTCTACGCCATTACCTGCCTCTTCATGCTCCTCAGCCCCTTGGCTCCTCAAGCTCCTGGCCGTGAGTAGACAAACCGTATCCAGAGCGCTCTGCAACAGCAGGGGCTGATGCAGCTCCCCAAGAGGCTGAGTGCTGCTCTCAGGGGACAGTATCACCGCCCTCTGCACAACCCTTTTCTTTGCAGTGGTGCCTGCTACAAAATGCGTAACAACTATATAGAAGGTTTCTACCTAGCTTTAATTTGACTGTGCAGTGGGCCTGATGCCTATTATCTTTGCAGAAGGGCAGTTCCCACTGCCCGTCCCGTCACCTGGCTGCCTCAGCACAGGACAATGAGATCTGGGGGCCTACACCCTTGGGTTTCTTAGCTCCTCCCAGCCTCCCCGTCCTGCTGGTGTCTGGCAATGCCCCATGGAGCTGGGGTCCTTCAACAGCCCTTCTTCATCTCCTGCCCCAAAGGTTAAACCTCCAACCAAACCTGAGTTTCTTCTCCAACCAAAGCCCTGTTCAGACCTGCCAGCATCTCTTTTCCACGTGCCTCCCAGCACCGCTCTGGCAGTGTCAAGGAAACAAAGGTTTTCACCTCCATCTGATTCCATTATCCTGATGAAGATGAAGATGAAGAGCCCCGCAGTCCCATGGAAGGGCTGAGAAAGCAGATGGAGAAAGACAGATATAATAACGTATCAGATCAGTGTGTTTGTGCAGAAATGATGGTACAAGGCAGGATAGTCCAGGACCAGGATGATACAGCGGGAACAGGAACCCCTGGGCCAGGATGTGCAACAAGTCCCTGGTACAGGATGGTTGGCGGCATTCAAGATGCCAGTGCAGTACAACACATCATTTGTTTTAATCATGGTACAGAAGGGATCTTTAGCCCTGCTGCAAATCCAGCAGCAGCCATTACATCTATGAATTTAGAAAACCCTGGCACTCCTGTGGGACCCGTCTGGCCAGGCCACATAGCGTGGAGCTCTCCGCACGCCTGCCCCATTCCCCAGGGCAGTCCCTGGCCCCGGGCCGGCAGGGCCAGCCCTGCATTCCCGCTCTCGCAGGCGGGGCGGCTGGGAGCAGCCCGGGGGCCCGGCGCAAGCTGGGCCAGGCGAAGGATCCTTATCCCCAGCGCCCCTGGACCGCTGGGCAGGGTCAGGCCAGGCTGTGGGGGCGGCTGCTTAGCAACCAGAGCTGCCCCTCCTGCATGGAGGCGGCGTGCGGAGGGACAGCGAAGTCCTGGGCTCACAGGAGCTCACGGAGGCCGTGTTTTGGCTGCAGTGTCCCTCACCTGGCCTCCCGCAGCAAACAGGCCCATGTGGTCTCCTCGCGGCCCCAAAGTCTCCTCTGTTCCTAACAGACCTCCGGCCCCCGCCACAGGTGGTGCACCCTGGGGATGCAGCACGTGCTCCTGGATTGCTTTCAATAGTCACTACAAGATTGACACTTATTCTGGCAGACTCCCGGCCAGTCCGGGGGGGGTTGGCAACCCTAATGCCCCCGACCCATCCCACTGGAACCAGCTTGGGATCCTCAGGATCCTGAACTCAGTCATCCTGTGGGCACTGCTGCCCAAGTTGCCATCCACTATTACATTCCCCACCAATTTATCCCTCTTTGTGAGCTGCAGTTCAAGAAGAGCAGGGCCCCTGGGTGGCCGCTCCAGCACCTGCAACAGGAAGTTGTCTGCAATACTCTCCAAAATCTTCCTGGATTGCCTGAGCACTGCTGGATTGCCCTCCTGGCAGATGTCAGGGTGACTGAAGTCCCCAGTGAGAAGTGAGGGCCAGAGGAGCAGCACTGGTGTCACTCCCAGCAGGCCCCTCACTCCTGGGTCTGTTGATTTCTTCTGCCCTCTCCCCCACACGCCCAGAGGCCATCACTTCCAGCCCTGCACACACTTGTCCCCCATGTCTGCCATGTCCCCCTGCCCCTTCCCACCTGGGGACAGCCAGGGACAGGCCCAGAGGCCCACCGCCCC
Source organism: Crocodylus siamensis (assembly GCF_052110815.1). Lineage (NCBI taxonomy): Eukaryota > Metazoa > Chordata > Crocodylia > Crocodylidae > Crocodylus > Crocodylus siamensis. The sequence continues at coordinate 31,359 of NW_028324686.1, forward strand.
CACCCCCCAGAAAAATGGCCCAACTTGGAGTCTAGAGCAAGCCATCCCACTGCCCCAACCTCCAAAGACACCCCCGACCCAGCTCTCCCGGAAAAACAGCCCCTCACCCCAGTGTGACTTCTAAACATCAGTGACCTGACCCTAGTGTGACCCCTCCACCTCACTTTTACCCACCCTTGCCCCTAATCCTCATCCCGCACAGGCCCACACATGCTCTCCCTCACACTTCTGGCTACTGCTCACCAACTCTTCCTTCCTGCCCCAGCCCCACTGCCCCTGACAGCCACCCCCGGCCCCGACAGGCCTCAGCCCCCGACCCCTGCCACTGCAACCTGCTCAGTGCTGCCATCCCTCTGCCCCAGCTCCAGGCACTTTCAGGGCTCCCTGCCCAAAGCCTACTCCCCATGCCAGGGACAAAGGGCCCAGCCTGCTTTCCACTTCCACACACATCTGCTTCATCAAGCACTTTGCTGCGAGAACGTGATCTCTCCAGCAGGCAGCAGCCTGGCAAAGACCCATGACATCCATGGAGCAGGGCTACAGGGTCGGGGCCACACCAGGAGCAGCTTGCTGCAGCTTGATGAGCAAGAGCAAAGAGCTGCAGGAAGAGATGCGGGAGGTGACTCTGCGTCCTGCCTGCTCTGCTGCTCCTTTGAATCCCACCAATGCTGAGAGCGGATCCGTGTTTCCCAACAGGCTCGATCCAGGTCCCACACACTCCAGGAAACAAAGAATGTGGGAAAAAACCCATCAGCCAATGTTCCTTACAACCTCCGAACATGCCAGCTATAGACATAGGGCAAAGGCCAGAGAGAAAAGTGGGGGAATCTGCAAACTCACAACACCTGCCCCCAGTCTGCTTCCCACCTCCTTCATCTCCTCAGCTGCACAGGTGAGAGCCTGCCTCCTGCTGCTGGAAATAGCCGGACAGAGCCTCGTGTTTGGTTGCAGGGGGCAGTGGCCTTCGAAGCTGGGCAATCAGCACCATGTGGATCATCCAAGTGTCTTAGGTACAAAGCACTTCTTCACTGACTGGCCAATGGAGGTCAGCCCTGAGTGTTTCTGGGGAGGTCCTGGCCCACCTTGCCATCAGAGACCCCTGGACAAGGACACTGCTCCTTGGCTCATCACTTCCCCTTTCATACATGGATGAAACAACTTGCATTTCTGTCACCCAAATGCTGTACCACATACCCAACACAGCATTTTACAAGGCCATCTGCTTGCATGTGTAAATCCTCCCCTTCCAGTCCATTGTTTCCTGGAGGGTTTCACACCACTCAGCACTGCTGAAGGCAGCACGGCAATCACTTCCCATCGATCATAATACTCCCCTTTTTACAGCCCAGGCTGATATTAGGGTTTTCGCCAGCACGAGCGCTCCACTGGCACATATTCAGCTCATAGCCCACTGCAGTGCACAGGTCCTTCCCTGCAGTCCAGTGGCCTGGCCACTCAGTCCAGTCTGCATTTGGGCCCGTGGCTGTTCTCCCTAGTGCAGGACTTTGCACTTCTTATTCAGGGCTATTCAAAGCATTTTCCAACCTCTCTGGATCCTGGATCTGCTCTCCACTGTGTGTGCAGCTCCACTCACCTGGCTGTCACCTCAGGGAGGCTAAGCGCCCACTCAGCCCCATCCTCCAAAACACCCAGGAAGTCATTCACAATGCAGGACCAGGACAAACTCCTGAGGCCCCCACTTGTCACCTCCTCCCAATGAGAGGTTGAGGCGTTCCCAATCCAGCCCCTTGGGTATCCAGTACCCAGAAGTCCTTCCGTGGGCCCTGCGTTTCCTCAGCTTGCTGAGAATGCCCTGCGAGACCGTGTCCCAAGCCTTGCTAGACTCCAGGTTTCTCACACCCACTGCTCTCCCCCGACCCACAGGGCCTGGCACAGAAGGGCGTCGAGTTGCTCAGGCTTGACTTGCTTCCATGACTCTGGGCCGCCCTTCCCTGGCAAACCCCGTGCTGCACCTCAGCCAATCAGGTCTGGGAATGCAAATGAGCCGCATGCAAATGGCTGAGGGATCTCTGATTTCATAATGAGTCGGGATGATGAGACGAGTCGCTTGCGTCACAAAGCCTGGCACGCAGTCGCCGGGAGAGACCGATGCCCCAAGTCCCACTCTGCGGCAGTTGGCCCCGGTGGCCCCGGCTGCAGTTGCGCCTGGAGAGAGTCTGGCTGCGGCGCGAGCGATGTCAGAGAAGAAGAGCAGCGGGTGCTGGAGCTGCCTGTGGGAGGCCCTGACCTGCTGCTGCTGGCAGGAGGAGGACAGGTGGCAGCCGCGGGGCAGGGCTGGGGACAGACGGGGGAGGAGAGGGTGTCCTTGTCCTGGGCCTCAGACCAGGGTGGGAAGAGCAAGAGGGACCTTGCGCGGCCTGGCCTGCTCCAGGAAATGCTCCCAGTGGCCCTGCCCCGACCACCCAGGCCCTGACATGGCCCTGACATGTCGCTCTGAGCCCATCCCCATCTACCAGCCCTCACCCACCGCCCATCTTAGCCTCTCCGGTGGGGCTGCCAGCCCATGCAGAACAGGATCACTCCCTGTCCCTGCACACAGCCTAGCTGCACACACCAGGGCCCAGTCTCCTGGCACTTCTCCTTCTGCCAAAAACCCTCCTGAACTCCCACCTGCGGTTTTGGAGGACACTGGGGTATACTCATCCCTGGAGTCAACTCTCATCTTCCCTCTCTGCTTGCCCAGCAGCTTTCAGGAGGACAGTGAGATTCAGGACACAGTAAGATCTGATGACACCTGGGACCAGCAGCCATCACAGTCAAGCAGCAGCACCGTGACAATATCAGATGAGCCTAGCCTGAGACCCAAGATCATGGCGGATGTTCCCAGGGACCAATGGCAGGAATTTGGGTGCTGGAGCTGCCTCTGCCTGGCCCTGACCTGCTACTGCTTGGAGGAAGAGGACAGGTGACAGCCATGGGGCAAGGCTGGGGGCAGACTGGGGAGGCAGGGGGCATCCATCTCTTGGGGCTGAGACCAGGGTGGGAAGGGCAGGAGGCACCTCCACGAAACGCACCCACTGGCCCTGCCCTGACTACCCAGGTCCTGACACGGCCATGACGTGTCCTTTTGAGCCCATCCCCAGGAACAAAACCCCACCCACAGCCTGTGCCAACCTTTCCCATGAGGCTGCCAGCCCACGCAGAGCAGGATCAGTCCCTGTCCCTGTCCACAGCCTGGGACACACCCAGCTGCACAAACCAAGGCCCAGTCTCCTGGCACTGCCCCTCTCTGCCTCTCCCTGCTCTTCCCAAACACCCTCCCGAGCTCCTGCCTGGGGCCTTCAGGGCATCGGGGTGCCTTTTCCCCCAAGGCACCTCTCACCCTCCCTCTCTGCTTGCCCGGCAGCTCTCTGAACAAAATACACAATGATGACACGGTGGGAGATGCTGACTCCCGGGACCAGCAGCTGTCAGAGACAACCAGCACCACCATCACAAGCTTGGATGACCCTAGCCTGAGGCCCAAGCACATGACCAACATTTCCAGAGACACCCCTCCACACCAGGACAGTGAGCCCACAATCATTGTCTGGTTTCAGCGGCCAGATGAAGACACTGACTTGCCGCTGGAGGTGGCCCCACAGGCAACAAAAGAGCGGCCAGTGAGGGGTGACTGGGAGCTGATGTCTCTGACCAGTGAGGACATGGTAGATTGAACGGCCATACGCTCCCTCTCCTCATTTCCGGTCCCTGCATCCTGTGTAACACCTCAGTGCTGGGTGCAGAAATCTCAGGCCTCCGATGTCACCACACAACCTGGCTTCCTGATCCGGCTCTCTTTGTCAGACCATCTGGTACTATAAATGACCCGCAAGTTGTCGTCATGGCTCTGAACTAGGGGTGTGCAGAGTTTTGGGCACAGGTTCGATTCGGTGGCCGAATCACTGAGTCGGAAATGAATCAGGAGGCACGTACGTTACACACACTCACATACGCAGACAAGAACAAGAGATATTATAAACTTACATGCACATACAGAATAAGAACAAGACGCAAGAAGCCAGACGCATACATCATAGAAGAAGACATATTATTATAGTTACACACACGTACAGATTAAACACAATGCAGAAGAAGAAGCTATTATTAAACACCACACAGAAGAAGTCAGACACAGTCATAAATCATATAAGAAGAAGAGATTATATATAGTTAAGGAAGCACCTGCAGTTGTTTTGTGTGCTCTTCCTGGATGGAAGGAATAGGAAAGAAGCCAGAGGCTGGCATGCAATGCAGGCAAGAATACCAGTCAGTGAAAATAGAAATGGAGGCATCAGGGGTGAGAGAGACTGGCTGGCGTAGAGGGAGGGGGGACGTAGCAGGTAAAAGTGAAGAGGTACCTAAGGGGTCAGATGCCCAGCAGTTTGTAGCGTCTCATCAATCCAAAGTCTATATTGAGTCCATGAGTTTCTGTACCTAGGAGGTTGATGAAGTGAAGTTCATAGGCTCATCTGTGAAAAGTGGTTTGTAAATTCCCTTTGAGGATCAGGCCTGAGAGACTGGAGACAGAGTGGTTTTTTTGTGAGCAAGCTCTCCCCACAGGTACTTGGATATTCTTGTCTTTCATAGATTCTGGTACGCAGTGTGTGGGGGTACTGGAGATATGATGGCAGGTTTCGCTTTTTGGGCCGAAGGAAGTTGGCTTCTGGTGATGAGGTTAGCAAGTTTGGGGGCTTGCTTGAATTTACAAACTGCTTTTCACACAGGAGCCTATGAACTTCACTTTATCAACCTCCTAGATACAGAAACTCATGGACTCAATATGGAAATTGGAATTAGGACACATTACAACCTGCTGGACATCTGACTGCCCAGGTAGCAGCAGGTACCTCTCCACTTTTACCTGCTACATCCCCCTTTCCTCTACCCCAGCCTGTCTCTCTCGCCCCCTGACTCCCCCATTTCCATTTTCGCTGACTGCCTTTCTTACCTGCATTGCAGGCCAGCCTCTGGCTTCTTTACTATTCCTTCCATTCAGGAAGAGCGCACACACCAACTGCAGGTGCTTCCTCAGCCTGCCAAAGGGTTTTTCAACCCAAAAGCTTGCTAAGATATATTTCTCCAACTCTTCTGTTAGTCTACTAGAAGATAGCAGATTGACCTATAGAACAGTGTCTGCCAGTGCCATACCCTCAAACCAACACTCCTAGCACATGTCCCCAGTCAGCTGACCGGAAGGAGGCAGGGCCCTATGTACATCTAATCCCCAGGGCTGGGGCTGGCAGCAAGAGTTCTCTGTCAGCTCCTGGAAAAGCAGCTCCTACCGCAAAGAAAGAAAGGCTCCGTCACCCAATGGCTGCCTAAGATGCTGGTAGTACTACTGTGCTGCTTACTTACCGCTTTATATTTCAACTGGTGGACTGGGATGAGGCTGTAGGGGAGGAGGAGGCCTCACTGGGGCACACTACCATGGTGTGTAGAGGCCCCAGCACCAGTGAGGGAGCACCTTAACGCACACACACAGAGTCACACGTGACACGAGTTTTGCTTGTCAGCAGCCAGAGGTGCAATTTCCCAGCAACCCCTGCACCTATCTCCTTGAAACCTGGCAGGCATCATGGCCTCAGCAGGGGCTACCATCCTTTCAAAGTTTATCTGAATCAGCCAAAAAATGACAAGGTTACAGGTATTTCTGTGATTCCCCATTATATTCTATGGCCGAATCTCCAAATCTCTACAAATAAGAGCTGAATCTAACAAAGCCAATTCGGGGGAATCAATTTGAGACATCAAACCAAATCTCTGAATTGAATCCCTGTCCTCTGAATTGGCTGAATCTGAATCATACACTTGCCTATTCATACAGGCCTACACTGAACCCTTCCTCTACATCCCACACTCATACCGTCAACCTCAGGGAACTTGGCCAGAGTTCTTCCATGATCGAGCTGTGGCTTCTCCAGGCAGCCAAGGACCTCCTGCATTAATTGTAAGGAAGAAGTAACCGGGACCTCCTCTCCCAGCTGCACTGTCCTGTCTTGCATCTGCACTAGTACAGAGGGAGAATATGAAACCCTCCAGCATCCCTGCAAGAAAAGACAAGTCCAGACTCAGCCCTTTGCACAGTCCCACCCACACCCCGGAAACAGCTCTCAAAGAGCAGGACGCAGAGAACTAGCCTGGCCTACACAAGGGCCAAACACACATCAGCCAGGCACACAAAAGGACAGGCCTCACGGGGAAGACCCAGGGAGCCACGCGCCACCACAACAGCTGCACCAAGGACAACTGGACTCCAGCCATGGGAGGTCACAAAGTCTAGGTTCCCATGTCAGTTCCAGCACTGACCCTGTGCTCCTGGGCAGCCTGTCTGAACAGCACCCTGCAACCATGCACCCAGCACCTCCCACACCTGCACCCGCCTGACCATGCTGTGCCCTCCGTGCTGGGCACCCATCATGGTAGTGGCAGCCCCGCCCCTCGGGCAGCCGTTGGTGATACAAGCACCAGAGAACAAGCCCAGAGCACTGAACATCACACAGGAGGAAGGGAGTCTGCAGTCCTGTGCTGTGCACCCACAGCACACACTGCCTGCCCTTGGGCTCCCCCTCACAGACACTGCATCCTAAGCTTCCCACAGGGAAAGGCCACTGACCCCAGGAAAAGCCCTGGACTCTCCATGACCTCCCACCCAAACTCCCAGCATGCCAGACCTAGGCTCTCCCCATATTCAGACCTGGAGTCTGCCCCCAGGACACACACACAAACATAAAGCGCCCCTTCCCCACTGTGGCCAGGAGTGCTCCTGACACTCCCTCTGATGCCTGAGGTACATCCACACATAAACGCACACACATGCACACACACACGGGTGCGCACACACACACACACACACACACACGGTCACTGAGACCACACATGGGCAGATCTAGGATGATGGGAAGTCGGGGCTAGGTTTCTTTTAGTCTCCAGATCAGGCAAGAACTCTGCCCACACCACCCTGTGCCCACCCCACTCCCTTCCCTTTGGTCCTCAGAGCACGGACCTTCCCATTGTCTCTTCTCCTGCCCACTGCTGTCCGATGCTGATGCCAGGGATGGATCCACAGCTGCTGCTTCCCCTCTTCAGCCTGTGCTTTGCAGAAGCATCATCAGGGACCACCTGGTGCAACTGGGCAGGGAGGAGGAACCTGCCTGCTGCAGCCACTAGTTCAGCCTGGCTGCAGCATGGGAGAAGCTGCTTTAGAGCTCCACCTTCCCCGACAATCAGCCACAGACATCAGTAGTGGTGGGCAGGGAAAGGGTGAATGGGGAAGGTACTAGAGGTTCAATGATACACCAGTTCATATTATATATGAACCACAAAATGGAATATTAACATTGATCAGAAATAGGCTTTTCTTGGCTGATATGGCCAATAATGTTGCTCCATGCATAGGCACAGGCACAGGATTGCCAAGGACAGGTGTGCCGCCCAGCAGCTTGGAGAGAATTGTTGGACTGATAAGTCTGGCGGGTGGAAGGGGCATGCAGGGGGGTAGATTGAGGCTCCCACAGTGAGGGAGAGAAGGGGGTTGGGGCAGGCACTGCCCAGCTGTGGTGGAGTGGGGTGGGAGACGGAGCCACAAGTGGCTCGTACAGGGTGTGCAGGGACACGGGGAGGAGGGCAGCTCCCTCAGCGGCAAACGCCCCAGGGAAGGCATAGGGGCTTTTGACCCCTTATCCATGTTCAGGGTGAAGGCGGGTTGCTGCTGGTGGCTGGGGCCAATGCCAAACTAGTGCCGGCAGGGGTTGTGGACCGGTGCTGCAATCAGTGGAGGCGGCAGTGACATTTGGAAGAATTCTGGGGAGCTTACAGTGAATTGTTGGGTGGCCGTTGCCCACCCAGTAACACCCCTCCCAGTGCCACTGCCGCCTGCCCTGAGTGCAGTCCTGGTCCAACTGCTCTGCTGGGCAGAACCCAGTTCCATCTCTGGCCCTAGACTACAGCGGCAGCCCACCCGCATCCCTGGCACAGATCTGGGTGGCACATGACCCCCATTTGTCTCCCAAGGCATGTGCAGCTGCAGGAGCCGCCCCTCATTTTCCACGTCCTGTGGAGGAACTGCTTGTGGCTCCATCCTGTGCTGCGGCTCGCCCGGCCCAGCTGGGCTGTATCTCACCTGCCCCACCCCTACTCCCTCCCTCACCATGTCAACCTCAATCTGCTGATGCCTCATGTATTCCCTGACTCTCTCGCATACTTACCTGTTCAATGCTGCTCTCCCAGCTGCCAGGCATGCATATTGGTAATTGAATCAATATCGGCTGATACAACTCCATAATCATTGGGCATCAGTTTTGAGCCAAAAAATCTTTATCAGTTAACCTGCAGAAGGTGCCTTAAAGCAGGGGTCACCAAGAGCTAGAGTCGGGGCAGCAGCTGGGGGAAACTAGATCCGTACCTGATTGGGTGACATTAAAAACAACAATACCTCCTGTTGTTTGAGAGGATGGCCCAAATGGGGGTTGTGCCTGTGCCACTGCACCCCTTTGTAACAGAGCACAAGTTGTTCTCTCTTATTTAAAGGGGCGTGGGCAAGCAGCAGAGCAGCCGCAGATGGCTCCACTCCCAATCAGGCACAACTGGCTAACTACGAACAGGCCCCAGTGTCATTATAATTACAGGGCTCTGAGAACTGGAGCCACCGGTTTTCTGCAACTGCCAGGAGAAGAACACCGCCCGGTTGGAGCTGCTGCTCATAACGTCTTGGAGGTGCAGGGTAGGAGCTATGGGGTGGTGGAGGCTCCTGGTCCTGGGGCAAGACTGAAAACTACACCCTGCTGGGGTAGGATATGTGTGATGGGGATGCTTCTGGCCGGGCAGCTTCCAGGAAATGCCACATGTGTGCCGCCCCAGAGAAGAGAAAACCTCTCTCCCACTGGGACCAGGGTTTACACACCATGCACATGCACATGCAAACACACACACACACACACACACCCCCAATCCCGCCTTCTGGGTAGAGCACACCATGGAGCAGCAGCAGGATCTTTTTTCTGAAGTCCCCAAATATGGAAACAAACCTTTCTCCAGCTCTCACTACCGTGTCCTTTCCCTTCCATCCTTAGCAGCACGTCCCCCCCGCTCCCATCGCCCCTTCCCAGCTGATAAGGGAGATGCAAGGAGGAGCTCAGAGATGCTCCTGCCCTACTCCAGCTGGCTCCATAGGCAACAGCACCAGCAGGCAGGTCCCCCTGCCCTGTCCTCCCAGGGGCTCCCTTCCAGACCAGGAGCAAGTGCTAGATCCCTCCCCACATAACCCTCCCCACGCATGTCAGCTGCAGAGGGGCTCTAGACCTACTCTGGCCAGGATCTCCTTGGGAAAGCAGGCGCAGCACCAGTGCTTGCTCCTGAGCTAGGAGGCAGCACCCAGGGTCTGGGCAACTTGGGGGTAGCCATAAGCTTCTGTGACTGCTGCTGCTCAATAAAGCAGGGAAGCAGCAATTTAGAGCTCCCTTCCCACTCCAGCACAGTGGAAGCCATGGGCGGGAGCAGGGAATGGGAGGGTACGTGCTGCTGAGCAGGCAGGGGAAGGGGAGGTGTCACAGTTGGGGTTGGCACAAGGCTTTTATCTCGTGTTTGGGAATGAAAAAGCAGTCCCAGCTGCTGCGCCTGTGGGGCAGTCTGAAAGGGGGATGTTACCCCACCACTAGATCCTTTGGATCCTCTGGTCCCCAAGGTGTGCCAGCAGACAAAAACCCCTTCCTCACTGCTTCCACCTGGGTGCCCCCAGGCAAGTCCTGGCTGCACGCAGCAAGCCCCAGCCCCGGGGGCACACACCCATGGCCTGGACACCTGCACCCAGCTGTGACGCACAGGCAGCACCTCAGCAGTGTCCCCAGCACACACGCCACAGGGTCCCAGCATTACATTACCACTAACTCCCCTCTTTGCCCTGCATCCCCCACCAGTCACAGACACATGCAGCGTCCTGCCAACCCTATACACTCAACAGTGGTGTCGTAGAGTGTCTTCCCCTGCGCATGCTATATGGACGTGCCCCCAGCAACCGCCTCCACACACCCTCTCTCCACCGGTAGGAGCCAGCATCCTTCCTGCACCCCCTGAACCAGCACCCACAGACACTCTTTGTCCATCGCCACAACACGCAGCCCCATGACACGCCTGCAGCACCTCCCTCTACCCTGCATGCAGTCCCTGCCCACTGCCAGCACCTGTACCCTGGGAAAAGCCAGCCCTCTCCCTGGGGCAGAGAGGAAGGAGCCGGGCAGCGCAGTGCATGTGGTGATGTCACCCAGGAGGTCCGGGCCCTGAGGCACTCCCCAACACACCACTGAAGCAAGCTGGGCGAAACACGACCGGTCCGCTTTTCGACCATCTACCAGTGCCAGCTCTACATGCTCTTCCTCAGAACATTACATCATTTTGCCCTCGCGTCCCACCAGGACACCAGCTGGCGGGACCACTTTGGCGAGGGCGACGCCAAGGGGCCCTGGTGGCAGAGCCTGTACTCGGAGCTGATCCCGAGAGCCATCGGGGACCTAGGCTGGTGGCTCCTTCACAGAGCCATTGCGACAGGTGTGGATCTGGCACGAATCCATGTGGTCTCCGACGAGTGTGGTTTTTGTCATCAAAGGGAGACCCTGGCGCACCTTGTCGTCGAATGCGCCAGGCTGCAGCCCCTGCACCTCATCCTCCAGAACTTGCTGCTCAAGTTCTGGCTGCCCTATTCCCCTCACCTTTTAGTTTATGCACACCTCACCCGTTGCCCCACCAAGGCCCAGGACCTCCTGGTCAACCTCCTCCTGGCTCTGGCCAAGCTTATCTGGCTATCCAGGAAGGAGGCTCTGGCCAGGAAGGCCCCCGGTGACCTCGGGGCATTTTTCCTTGGCGTTGTGCATCCGTGGGCAGTAGCCACTGGCGAACTACCTCAGTTTGTGAGCCAGTGGGCGCTGTCTGTGGTGCTCTGCTCGGTGTCCCCCCAGGGAGCACCTGTTTGGGCCCTTTGACCTTGCACGTGCACGCCCTGTTTTCTCTTTTGTTGTCCCCAGAACTCAGTCGGTGTTTTTAAGGCACTGGTCACCCAACCCAGTGGTGGCCCAGTGAGTGGTTTTAAAGTTTTAACCTTTTAAAACCGCGAAGAACATTGAGCGCCCGACGCCGAGATGACCACCCAGAACCTTTTACTCAGTTGCTGTTTTTAAGGTGCTGGTCACCCGACCCAGTGGTGGCCCCAGCTTTTAGTTGACAATGAGAGAATGTGTCTGGACCCCTGCACAGATCCAGACGCCCTTCGATTATGCTGGCCACCATCCAACGGCGACCCAAAGACCTGAGTGGTATATCCGTGGACCTTTTGACATCAAATAGTCCCCTTGAGTCCCTGTGGCTCAGGAACAGTGTGGGGTTGTGGTGGGTCCCCGCAGGTCAGGAACAGTGTGGGGTTGAGGTCGGTTCCCGTGTGTCAAGAGCAGTGCGGGGTCGTGGTAGGTCCCTGTGGGTCAGGACCAGTGTGGGGTCATGGTGGGTCCCATGGGTCAGGAGCAATGTGGGGTTGTGCTGGGTTCCCATGTGTCAGGAGCAGTGTGGGGTCACGGTGAGTCCCCATGGGTCAGGAGCATTGTGGGGTAACACTGGGTCCCCATGGGTCAGGAACAGGGTGGGATTGTGCTGGATACTGCTCATGGGGAAAATGAGACACAAAACATGACACCACAGAACAGGATGTTACATCTCGACCGGTGCTACTGGAAGTGGGGTCCTGCTTTCACTGCTAGCTGCTGTCCTAAGAGGGGTGTGATCTGTCACCCTGTCCACTTTGTGTCCCATCATGCACAGTCTGTATACCTTTTCCCAAGTCCCACAAAAGAGGAACCAGCAGCATGAAAGACTTCTCCTGGATGCCGCACTGTCAGGAAAAGTACTGTGGAAGCAATCCCAGCCAAGGCAGTGATGGGATCCAGGTGCAATCAGCGGGAGTTGCACAGTTGCCCCTGCAGGAGAGGAGATGAGTGGGGTGTGGGTCATTGCCAGGATGTCGGTCTCTAATACTCCACGTTCTTCTCATGCAGCGTTGTCCCAAACAGTTGGACACAATCAGGCTCTTTGTCCAGGGGGATGGGGAGTTTTCGGGGTTGTGCGCACCACCGCTCCCAGGACTCATTTTCCCATGCACATTGTCCCCATGTTCCTGATGCAGGGCACTCTTAGCCACACTGTTTATTCTGGGGGATGAGGACACTTTCCTAACCTACCCCAGGGAAGGCAACAGCCTGTAGCCAGCATCATGTGACAGTGAGGTCCTGGCTGATAGATAGGTTGTCCGTCCCCAGCACCCCTCCTGATTGGTGCAGGATGAGTCCCCTTGCCCTCTGACCAAGGTGAAGGCCCTGGTCTGGGTGCTGGTGTGCTCCTGCCCAGGGCCCTCTGTTTGGGTGCTGGCCTGTGCGGTAGGGGGCAGGTTGGTCTGGGTGCCCGCCTCCTCCTCTTGGTGGGGGCTAATGTTCCTGATTGCACAGAAAGGAACTGCTCAGAAATGGGTCCTGGAATGAATTTATCCCCACCAACACGAGAGAAGGAGCAACTCCCCTACTTGCAAAAAGCATCACTTGAGCCCTGCACCTCACCCTCCACTCCATGTCTATCACTCACTCCCTAGGCAGACTCTCTCCCGGGGTCTGGTGTGCAACATAGGGGTGGGAGGGGCACAGGGCACCTGGCAAGAGACCCCTGAAGCCCAGGTCAGCCCCTCCCAGCCCCTGGGCAGGGGAAAGACTCATGGCAGCAGGTGGGTGCAGCCACCTCTGGCCCCTGGCAGTGCTGCCCGGGACAGCTGGTAGGGAGTCATCCACCCCTTGACCTGCCTCCAGCACCTCTCCTGCTCCTGGTTGTGGTCCTGAGGGGAGACAAGGGGCCGCACGTCAGCTTGAGCCACACTGCTGCCAGGGCACAGGGTGACTATCCCCTCTAGGACACAAGCTGTGGGGGCACCTGCCAAGAGGCCTGTGTGCCGCAAGGGCAGGGCAGTCCTCCACGGGGGTTGGGTGGGAGTCCCTCCAGGGAGCAGGTCTGGGAGAGACCCCAGGGACATGGCTGGTCACCTTTGATGCAAACGCCCCTGCCAGGGGATGGGTCTCAGGGAACAAGGGGATTAGGGGGAGTAAGGCTGGGGAAGGGTCTCCTGGCACTAAACAGGTGTCTGGAGTGGGGGGAATGGCTGTGGGGCTGGGAGGTGCTGGACCAGTTTGGCCTCCTGGGAATGGAGGCTGAGGAGGGAGAGGGGGATGCCGTCATGCAGAGACCTTTCCCCCTCCCCATGCAATCACACAAGCCCCTCCCCAGCGCAGGCTGGACACAAACTCACCGGATGCAGGGTCCCTCCTCCCCTGGCCTCCCCCCAAAGAGGGTCCATAGGGAGACCCCTTAATGGGGGGCAGTTTGCCTCTGGCCCACCTGTCTGTGCCCACGGTGGCATCTGGTGCTGAGGGGAGATGAGGGCTGAGCATCAGGCTGGGTGGGCCTGAGCACCCTGTGAGGGTGGGGATCCCAGAGCCTGTGTGGGACCCACCACGAAAGGGAGCAGAGGGCAGCAGGGCCATTGCCAGGAGGAGTCTCCCAGGGCTGGGACACAGGCAGGGGCATGTGGGGCACATGCCCAGCTCCCACCCAGGTTGCTGGAGTGCAGGCGCACTGGGGGCAGCTTCTCCCACTGCAGCATCTGCAAACAAACACAGCCCTGAGCTGGAGGAGGGAAGGAGGAGACTGAGCGCTGAGAGCAGGGACGGGGCATGGGGCCGAGTGCTGGGCCCTTGCACAACCTGAGCCCCTGCCAGCAACCTGCCATGTCTCCCAAAAGTCCCCGTGATGGGCCCGTGCGGCGTCCCCAGTGCTGCCCGCACGGCTGAATGAGGAAGGGCACTCATGTCTCCAACCAGCGCACTCTCAGGATGCTCCAATACCTAACTAACTATCTACCAAACTACTGATCTAACAAAATATTAACTAACTAATCAACAAAGTAACCAACTAACAAATTAATAAACTAAGGAAATTAATGAACTAAAGTAACATAGTAACAAACTAAACTAACAAACTAATGATCTAAATGAACATATTAACAAACTAAATTAACACACTAACGAACTAATTCACTAACTGAAAATTAAGCAACTAAATCTGTGGAAGAGGAAAGATTAAAATCAGGAGCAACTACGGGGGTGACTGGCTCTGGGGAAGGTCCTGAGTGCAGGGGGAGGAGCCGGTTCCTGAGACTGAGGCTTGGGATTGTGATGTCACAGGGCAGGAGCATCACTGTGTCCACGGAAACCAGGGGTCTCCCTCCCACATGGGCAAAGTGCTGAGTGCTGGGGCTGTGGGCGCCTTTGGTCTGGCCTGGCCTGGCCTGGGGGTCTTCCCAGCCCGGGACAACCTTAGACCCTGACCTCTTTGGGCGTGTTCTCCTTCATTCTCCTGTGTGGACCAAGCACAGTGAGAGCCCTGGTCCAGGGGGTCTGGGTTAAACACAGGCCCACGGTGCCTGATCCTCAGCCCCTCTCTGATCAGATATGTACCCTGTGGAGTCAGGGCACAAGCAGGCAGTGACTGGGACTGGCAGCACAGAGCTCAGCTCGGCCTCAGCCCCTCAGGGAGGAATGGCAGGATCCTGGGAACAACAGGCCGGAGCTGGGGTCAGCACGGACCTGCCTCCAATGCGGCCTCCCTGCCCTGTGCTGTTGAGCCTGGTCCTGGACCAGCACGTGGGCAGTGCTCTGTGCTGCACATAGCACTGACACAAATAGATCCACACATACATGCACACACACACTCAGGCCCCCCACCCCGGGACACTCGTGCACGCACACTGAGCAATAACACGCAGATGCACATGCAAATACACACACACCCCTCCCCATCTGCAAATCTAGAATTACAAAGGCCTCATAACCCTCCAACCCTGCTTCTGTAGGAGAGGAAAGGGTCCATTTCCTCAGACTCCTACAGGAGCCCCCACATGATCCCCAGTGCGGGTTTCCTCTTCCCCCTGCTCAGATACAGCTCAGCTCCCCAGCACGGTGCAGTCACTAGGAGTGGACTTCCCTGATGACACTCTTGGCCCCGCACCCACCGCCAGCCCCAGGAAGGGGATGGGATAAATACGTGCAGGTCAGTGTGGTACCTGTAAGGGGCCAGCACTGGCATGACCCAGTCTCTCCCCCTGATGCCCCGTGGGTGCGGTTTGTGGTGGTGGGTGTCAGGGTAAACCGAACAGAATGAATTGGGCCCCAAGGTCACGGTGGGCCGGGGTGGCAATCAGATACGGACAGGTGGGATTAATGGCGTAGAGTCAGGAGATACGGACCCGGAGCGGATGGAAAGGCAAGAGGATTTATTTGACTTATGCTTTTTCCATAGGCAGTGAAGTCTTCGGTTACAGTTAGGAACGTACAAACAACAAAGGGGTCTGTTGGCCCACGAGGTTCAGTCCGAAGACCTAGTCCCAGGGCTGGTCAACAGCTCATTAATGGGGAATACACACAATAAAACGAAAACTGTAACGCATAAACGATGAACCGCATGACGCCAGTCCAAGGTGATGGACAATCGAGTGGTCGAAGGAGAAAGCCGAGGTCGGAAGCCAGGAGGTAATGCAGCGGAGACGTCAGGTCAGTGGAGTGAGCTGAGTCGTAATCAGTGAAGGAAGCCAAAGTCGATGATCTGGAACCGGGTTACAACAGAGTCCAAAAGGGTGATCCAAAATCGTAGCCATTAGTCAGTACCAAGGTGAATCAGAAACCAGGCGAGCGTAGTCAAAACCGTGATACAACGAGTAGTACGAAATACCAAACAACAGAGTCAAAGGAGGAGATCGATAGGCCCTAAAGCCTGACTGAGAGACAGTCCCTGCAGCAGCAGCCTCTGTCCTCAGCTAACGCAATCTCCCCCTGAGGGACGGGCTTACTGAACTTTTATATGAATTTGGTAGCCAATCAGAACCCTCTCCACAGAGACATTTCTAGTCAGATTACCTCATGTCAGGTTCTGACTGAGCATGCTCTCAGTCAGAAGCTGACACAGTCTGAGCATGCGTCTGTGGGGAAAGTAGATCAACAATGATTGACAGGTCCGCAGGTCACCCAGGGGGCAAGGGCTGGGTGAGCCTTGGAACTTTCCACTCACAGAGTCAAACCGCGCATGTCAGTCCGGCTCTTCTGTGTTGGCAGCATATACTCAAAATTTTGCTCTGACATGCCCCCTTGCTGTCAACACAGAAGCTAGGCGTCAAATTATACCTCCTCCCCTGCAATGGAACCATCGTTCCGGGAATTGTCATATGTAGGAACAGTGGTATATACATAGGCTGATAAATTGGACACCTTTGTCGTTACAACCTTACATACACAGCCTACTAGAAGGACAATTAACAAGAGTACCAACAGAAACGATAACAGGGGTGTTAGGAGGTTCGTTAACCAGGATGACACATTCCAGCCTAACTTCTTGAATAATTGGGATAGCCAACCTTGTCCTATGCCCGAAATAGCATTTACGTCCTCGGCTATTTTTCGGATTTTCACTATTTGAGTTTGTAACGGAATCGAAACATTTGGTATTGCAATGCAACACATGTCTTGGGATAAGTTTAAGAATTGGCATAAACCTCCCTGCTTTATTAATAAGGCATCCAGTGCCAATCTGTTCTGGATGGTCATCTGGGAAGTGGTTTGGAGTTGCTCGTTAATCAGTCCGAATCTGATGGCAGTATGATTTGCTAAAATTTCGACCTGTTCGTATAGTTCAGCTAATGCCACCCTAGCTTTTGCTATGGTGTAGCCCCATAGGAAAAATCCCTCAACGGCCCAGCTGAGGCCCTGAGCTGCCTTCTCCCCATGAGTTAAGGAGCTCCATACTGGAGTGGCAGATCAAGTTTGCCGGTGCAATATAGCTGGACTAGGTGGGTGTGCAGTTGAGGCTTTCAGCGGAGGACAAAACAACACCGAACCTAGAAAACATTGCGCCCCCGAGAGGGTGGCTGGTAGGGTTGTATACAAGCGCCCATCCGAGCACGCCCAGGCTAAACCATATGGTGCAGGTGTCGTGAGTTCATCACATCGCCCTGGGCTTAGAAAAGCATGCCTGGATCTCTCCGGTGGGCCAGACTGTCTGATAGGTAACTCCCTACCCTGACATGTTGTGCTTAATAGTATGGCCCGGAGTATCGGGTAATAAAATCCAAACCAAGAATTTTTCCCATAAGGGCCAGTGGTACTCAAATCGATGGCTAAAGATTTGTTCCAATTGGCTAGGGGAATGCTTTCGATCAAAGGTGACAAGTTGAAGTCTGATACTACTTTTCTTCCCCGGGGTGTTAAATCGATATACCATGGTGGGCTGATGGTCTGGGGGTCCCATCTAAGAGACATGTCTGGCCTGGACCACTCCACACCCTGGGGATGTATCCCCCATGGGGTAGCGGAACACGCGTAGGGAGCTTCCCTCTCCCAGCACTCCTCGCGAGGGGGCTTAGTGATAAGAGAGAGGGTGGTGAGGTTGAATTTGTGAGGCCAGGCGTAATTGGTAGAAATATAACCTCCTCCCATTAAGGGGATAGAGACGTTTATAACATTTCCCCCACTTTCAGAGATTTTGGTGAACCAGGCTTCAATATTGAAAGGTACTGGGTATGGGGTGAGAACCGAGTCCTCAATGGACATGGGGATCTTTAGGCATGCCGTCAGTCCTTGACCATCATCCCCAGTAGTGTTGGCTCATAGGGATAACAATTGGAGTACTGTATTGGAATGGCTGGGTTCCGTGGTCGGGTTAGGCAATGGACTCATGACGTATTTACATAATGCACACAATATTAACAGTCTCTTAAAGTTTGTGAGTCCCATCTCCCAAGGTATTGGCGAAGATTGACCTCTCTAGTTGAGTCGGTTGATCTTTTGGACACGATGTTCTTCAGTCAGGCGTAGTCTGTCTTCAGGTGGAACTGAAAAACAAAATGAAATGGACAGACTATGCTCTATAGTATAACTGCTTACATATAATATTACATGCCTAGTTTGTATTGTTCTTAACTGCCCTTCTAGTTAGCCAGTTATGATGGGCCAGTACTTCTCGTCCGCTATCTTCTAACTCTATCAGGTAAGTATTGGGATATTTTTCTGCTTTTTGAATTTTTCCCTTTAAGACTTTTGGGTGTTTGTTTTTGGGGTCAGGGAATGTGACCCATACTAGTTCCGATGTTTCGAACTTCTCTTCCCAGGGTTCAACAGTCATTGGTTCTCTCGTGGCCCATAACTCTTTTCCTTCATTAATATTGACCAGTACTTCGCTACAGAACTTGGTCCATCCCTTGTAGGACCCATTCCCCTTTAATCGAAGTGCTTCTTTGAAGAGACCTACCGCCCTTTCGACCACCCCGTTTGACTGAGGGTGGTAGGGAATGTGATGATGCCATTTTATATTTCTAAGGGCAGCAAATCGTTCGATTGCAATAGATGCAAATGGAGGTCCTCCATCTGATTGTATCGTGTGTGGTACTTGCCACATAGCGAATACACTAGTTAGTGCGGTGATCACTGCAGTCGCGTGAGTTTTTCTTAAGGGTATTACCGTAATCTGTCTAGTTCCTAGGTCTGCGACAATCAGACCTTTATTTGGTACAGATGCTCCCGGCAGTGGCCCTAGGAAATCTATTTGCCAGGTTTTTCCTGGTTCGAACTTGTCTTTATCAAAAACACCCTTATTGTTTTTAGTCGGGTGGCATTTTTCTTTGGCGCAGGCTTCGCAGGCCCGTACTACTTTATTCCACACTTGATGGTTCCCGTATTCCTGATTCTTCTCACTTCCTCGATTCCACTTCTTATAGCATTCCGAGAACTTGGGTGACCCCAATTCTCATGTAGCCACTTCAGATATGGATCGATATCTATTCTTTTGTCATTTTCTTGGGTTATTAGAACGTGTTCGGCATGATTCGACTCTTGTAGCAGTTTGTCCATGTATTCATGTACCGGATCAGTATCGATTTGATGCAACCTCGTATGCCTGATTAATGGTGGTGTCGTGAATTCGAATACCAGGCTGTAGATCTTTTCCCACACCTCGATGTTCTCGGTGGGTGCGCTATACCGGTAATTATTTTGTATATATATATTGAATCTATGGCTATCACTGGAACAGGGAGCGTTCCATCGTGATACGTCAAACAGTGCATGATTACATCTTTAAACCCCAACAATTCATTCTTCTGGGCTGATGTGCTTCCAGGATAGATGTCATACTTGTTGCATGGTTTACAGTAGAATCCATATTTTCCTCCCTGGCGTGTGGTGCCATCGGAGGCCATCCATGCCGGTTCAGTTGTTCCGTATAGGATAATTCTTGAACTGTCGGTGTTTTTGAGGATTGGTGGTAAATCTTCATGTCCCCAATTGTGCCAATGGTAAAGATGATTCAATACCAGTGTGCTCCATGTTGAAAGTTCCCCTTGAAAATATGGGTCGGGTCGATCATGCATTAATTGAGGCAGTAACGTGGCTCCCACAGCTCTTAACTTTCCTTTCGCAGGTGTCAAAAATTCCACGAGTTGAGCTGCTAGCATGGTCTTCGCCACTGTGCCGTAACGGTGTTGAGTCGTCTTTATTGTTTTGTGAGCTAGGTATACTAAGTTTCCTTCCTGATTCTTTACCGTGGTGAATAAATGTTCTCTGGTGAAACCTACGGTAATAATTAAAGTAGTGGTCAGATCGATGGTGCATAATGAAGTGTTTTTTACGGCGTTTAGGAGCTCTTTCAAACTCTCCACATCCCCTTTGGTCCATGGCATCTTCCGTCACGTCTTTTCGCGTATTTGCCGTTGTATACGGGCTAGTATAGACAAATGTTCTGGTCCAATGTAGTGACGGAACCAATTCAGCCATCCGAGTAATGACCGAAATTCAGCTTTTGATGTAGGAGTCTTCTTTTCCCATAAATCGATATCAATGTCTTCGTGGGTCACTCCATACCGCATAGTCTTATGGAGGATGGTTCCTAGAAATGTGATCTCATCTGTCGGTTCGAGATGTGATTTCTTCTTGTTTATTTTCCAGCCATCGTTAATTAGATGCTCTACTAGATCATTCGTAACCTTTTGTACAATAGTTCTTCCTCGCCCCATAATTGCTATGTCATCAATGTAGCTCCAAATTTGTGTGGCTTGGCTTTTTAGGTTAGACGTTCTGAACTGTTCCAAGCTATCATTCATTGCACTGCTGGCTAATGCGGGGGCGTTGCAGTACCCTTGCGGGCATACATTCCATCAATAAATTTTTCCTTTTATACATGTTTAGAATTCCCTCTTCATCATTTATTGGGATTGAAAAGAACATATCCTTTAAATCAATTGTAGTTCCAACCCAAGGTTCTGATTGATATTCCGCCAGCTCGCGCAGGCTTTGGAGCAATGTACAAGGTGTTGCCTGGGTTAACTTCGTGCACCTTTTATTCGCCTCCCTGTAATCAACTACTAGACGGACCTCATTCGGTCTTCCTGGTTTTGGGATACCCCATCCGGGCGATAAATGAGTGCTTGCGTGAATCGGGGTTATCGATCCTTCCTTCTCTAGCCCTTCTAACAAAATACTTAGAGGGTCAAGAAGTTCCGGCTTTGTCGGTATTGGAGTGTACCTCCACGTTGACATTACCTGTAAAGTCGGTCTGTGCCTCTCCTCGCTGGGTATCGTGAAAATCGGTAAGGCCTCGAGCACCTTCTGCTCTAAGTTTAGGGCTCGAATTCCTGGCACTCCTAGAATATTGACATTCCCAAGGACTGCATCAAGGCGTTTCTCGCAGCCTTTTACTAAGAATTTCACTCTGCACATCGCTGTCACAGCATTTAATCCCTGCACCATCATTATCTTCTTGGTTTTTACGTGGGGTATGGATGACTTTATGACGTTCACTTGGGCTCCTGTGTCCAGGAGGAACTTTGCGTATATTATGTCCGTTTGGTCATCGGGACTTTGAATCTTGATCCGAACATATGGTCTTTGGTCGTCATTCAGAATTTTCGAGTTTGTTGTAGCTACTACAGCGTTCGAGTTCTCCCCGTTCGTTTGTTTAGTTTCACCTTCCTTCCGTACTCCTTTAGTGAACCCAGGTTCGGTTCTTTTGGTTTCTGTTTCTAATTCATTTTGCATGGTTGGTTCAGTTTTTATATTTTGTTCATCACGCTTCGTGTTCCGTTCCGTTTCGCTTTGTGTTGTTTGGGTACGTTTTTGTTCAGTTGTTACAGTTTCTTCAAGTTTTGAGTGTTGTCCACTTCGTACTTGTTCGTTTATTTTTAATGTATCTGGATACATTTCGTTTCGCTTTGACTTGCCTCGTTTGGTGTTACGTCGTTTCAGTTCGGTTTGCGTGCTTCGTTTTATTTCGTTTTTTTCATTTCGTCGTTTGGGTTGGCTTCGCCGAGTTTCGCTTCGTGTAGATTCGTCACGCTTCAGCTCGTTTTGTTCTGGGTTACGTCGTTTCAATTTGGTTCGTCCGCTTAGTTTAGCTTCATCACATTTAAGTTCGCTTTGTTTCGGTTTGTTTGTTTCTTCGCTTTGTGTTTCATCATTATAGTTCAGTTCGATCTTTTTTCGCTTAAACTTGTTTTGTATTGATTCAGTTTTTGGGTCCGCTTTTTGTCTTTTGTTCTTCTCTCCACGATTGCTGCAGCCATCCATCACCGGACTCACGCCGACGGCGGTTACTCGTTTTTTGGCTTCGGTCTCTAAATGAACCCTAAGAGAGTTCGCTGTCCCTCGTCTCTTAGGGCTCTTAGTTGCTCTTTATTAAGGCCAGATTTCTCCAGAAGGAACCCAAACATTGCTCTTTCTAGAGGGGTCCTCTGGGGCGGTGAATAACTTGTCCGGGCTGGCGGTGGAGAAGATCGAGAGTAATATTTTCTCGTTTCCTGTGGTGACACTCGAAGTGGTTTCCGTTGGTTCTTATCAGTATCTTTTGGATTGTGTTCAATCACGTGTACATATCTTGATTCCCGTTTCTCTAAAGCCTGACTGAGAGCCAGTCCCTGCAGCAGCAGCCTCTGTCTTCAGCTAATGTGCTCTCCCACTGAGGGAGGGGTTCACTGAACTTTTATATGAATTTGGTAGCCAATCAGAACCCTCTCCGCAGAGAAATTTCTAGTCAGATTACCTCATGTCAGGTTCTGACTGAGCATGCTTTCAGTCAGAAGCTGACGCAATCTGAGCATGCGTCTGTGGGGAAAGTAGGTCAACAATGATTGACAGGCCCACAGGTCACCCAGGGGGCAAGGGCTGGGTGAGCCTTGGAACTTTCCACTCACAGAGTCAAACCGCACATGTCAGTCCGGCTCTTCTGTGTTGGCAGCATATACTCAAAATTTTGCTCTGACAGTGGGTAGTTGTAGTTCTCCCTGCAAGCTGTGAGCATGTGAGTTGATGACTCCTGTTGCTAATAAAGATCAAGCTGTTTACTGCCCCCCCAGTCTCTGCTGAACGGTGACTCAAGGACACAACCCCAGAGGCATGGAGGTCTGAGGGAGTGCCCCATCCCTGAGCCCAATGGCATACACTATACACTATATGGCAGGGTCAGCAACATTTTTGGGCAGTGCCGAAACCAACCACATCTTCAACTTGTAATATGTTGGTGTGCCAGGGATGGATGACGGAGGAGCCACGAGGGGCCCAATCCTTGCTGTTGCCATGTAGCCCCGACCCCTTCCGCACCATCCACCCAGAGGCACGTGTGCCAAGCAAAATGCCTTCGAGTATCACACTCTGGCACCAGTGCCAGGGTTTCCTACCTCTGCTCTATGGTGTCCGAAGTGACCTGCCTCTTGGTGGGTGTTACAGATTTTATCCAAAGAGAAAAAAAATGGAGCATTTCAAACCTCCACCAGCATTTTACTGGAAATCATGGGGAGTATTGGAGGCGATGGGAACAGAAGCTTCCATTATACCTTCAGTCACAAAGGCTGAGGGAAAGGCAGAGGATTATAAAATTGCAGTCATGCTTCACTGCACTGGGGATAAAGCCCTAGAGATTTACAACAACATGCAAGGGGTGTTTGCAGACCCTAATAACATAACCCTTGCAGGGGTGCTTGCAGCATTCAAGAACTACTAGGAATCCTGTCTCTGAAAAGTATCAGTCCTGCAAACTTAGATACAACGAGGCTGCAAGCATAGATGATTTTGTTACAGAGCTCAGAAGCGGAGCACAGCATTGTGAATTTGCACTTGCTTAGGATGTGATGTCGAGGGACAAAACTGTCTTCAGGGTAATGGACTGCAAACTCCAAGAAAGGCTTCTGGAAAATCCCTCCCTCACCCTAGCACAGGCTGTGGATACCTGCTGAGCAAAGGCTCTCGCAAGTGCTCAGGCCTCAGTTCCGCCTGCAGAAGCAAGCTTGGCTACAGCGGAGCAAAAGGAAAGCTGCCAGAGCACTTTGCAAAAAAAAAGCAAGCCATCAGTGAAGTTTGCTCCACAGGTGGGCAGTCCAACTAACACAGACAGAGCTTGCAGAAAGTGTGGAAGCACACACAAGCCTCTGTCCTGCCCAGCTTTTGGAGACTCTTGTTACAAATGCTCAGGAATGAGCCACTTTGCAAAAATGTGCAAATCAAAGGGAGAGGCTCCAAAGCCTGCAAAAGGAGTCAGCACCCTCTAGGTCAGCACAATCTCTGCAAGGCAGCATTCACAGACCTTTGATGACCAGAAGGCATGGTATAGCACAGTCATGACTGAAAGGCTTACCAGTTGATCTGAACTTAGATACTAGAGCAGAAGCAAACACTATCCCAGCAGAAGTAGCAAAGGCTTTGCAAGGCAAAGTCTGGAAGACTCCAGCTCTTGTTATATTGTTTGCGTTTGGTGCTGCACGGATCAAACTGCAAGGTCCAGTCATTGCACACTACAAATCTGGTGCTAATGAATCTGATTGAACGTTTATCTATCAGACAATAGTGACCCACAGATACTTGGTAGGGTGGTATGCACCAACCACCTTAAACCTTATCAGATGAGTCCATGGCACAGATCTGATAGCATGTGCAACCAAGGCGCTCCTTCTCAAACTATACACAGATGTTTTTGAAGGTTTGGGCCAATTTCCTCTTCACTGTAAGGATTGTAAGGAAAACAATATAACCCGTGAAAAGCAGATGACCCCTTGCTGAAACAGATGATCTAATGCTGAACTTAAAAATAGCCTTTTGCTGACAGTAAGCAAACTTGTTCTATGTATTTTGTAACTCTGTAAC
Organism: Crocodylus siamensis; assembly: GCF_052110815.1. Classification (NCBI taxonomy): domain Eukaryota; kingdom Metazoa; phylum Chordata; order Crocodylia; family Crocodylidae; genus Crocodylus; species Crocodylus siamensis. The sequence goes on from NW_028324686.1 coordinate 55,604, forward strand.
AGCAAGCAAAAAACAAAACCCCAAAACTAATGGAAATTCCCCAAAGAGATATACCTTATGCCTATGTATACCTATATTTGCATATGTATGACCTGTTAGTATAAAAAGTGCTACCAAACTCAGATCGGGGGCTCTTTTGTCTTTGGGCATTGAGCACCCCTCAGCAGAGCAATAAATCATCTTGGGATCTTCACAGGCGCCAAAAGGAGCACTACGACCACACGGCTGCAATCCTGCCATCTCTACAAGATGGGGAGGAACCAAGGATGCATACAAGTACAGGTTGGACACCAGTGTCCATCATGGCAAAAAGGGATGAACCACACTCCTATGTAGTAACAACCCCCAGTGATCACGTCTAGAGGAGAAACAGAAGACACTTAAGAAGTGACTCCTCATCCGTACCAGCAGGACATGTCAGTGTACTTCAAGAAATGGCAGCAGAACTGTCCCATGCACTGAGAGGGGCTATGCAGCGCCCTCCGGTTCATGACAGATCTAGATTTATGGGATGAGGAAGGCACGAGATGTATATGGTTATAAAAAAGAGTTTTATTGACTTACGTCCCTTAAGGATGGTGACTGGAACGCAGGAGTTACAAGTTATGCTTTGTTCCCGATAGCAGCTTGGCAGCTTGCAAGCTAATTTACTCGGTATGGGTACGGGGGTGGTTGTTATGCCTGGGGAACGTCGGCGGGAGACAACGGGTGATCAGCCCGGGGGCTAACTATGAGTCCGGCTCGAGTTACCGATGAATGGCAGTCTCTCCAAACAAAGGACAGGGAAACCTTTTTATAACTTTTCTTGTCTGGTTTTACTCTGTGTCAGCCAATCATGACTACAAACAGATTCTTCTTTGTCTGCTCAGGTTTCAGCACAGGCATCTCTTATCTTGTCAGCCCAGCCATCAGGAAAGCGGGGGCTTTCTTTTCGTTTGTGTGGTACTGAGCCTGTTTGGTCACAAGAGGGTGAGCACAGCACATTAATTTGATCTTACAGTTTTAGATGAACTATTTACTTTGGGGCCCCATTTTATCTCATTGCCATGGGCAACGGTATCTTTCTTTGATGTCATAATACTGGGGTCATCTTTAAGTCAAAGTTAGTTTCTCCTGTGTGGGGGTCTCGAGTGATCTGGATGGGGCACAGTAAAGGTGTGCAGGCAGCACTGTTGCAAACTTGTACTTAACAAGAACAAACTTCAGAAGACGAACTAGACCCCCACGAGCAAGAGTTTCATCACGTTGCAGAGAATCCACCAGGACCCACAGAGGAACCTGATGACACCATGCAAACAAAGAGTGGACGTGTGGTGAGATTAACTTGGAACATTTTAGGATTGTGGAGCCGGAGGTTGCTAGCACATGGCTCACCGGTGGGGTCTAGCCTTTACCTCTGTCCCATTGTACAGTCCCTGTACTTCACAGGTAAAATAGCACCTGATGAACATCCAACTAGTTAAGAGGGAGCTGGTAGAGAAGAGAAGGGGGATGTGGTATATGTGATGTACCTTGAAGGGGCCAGCAGTGGGATGACCCAGGCTCTACCCATGATGCCCTGTGGGTGCGGTTTGTGGTGGTGGGTAGTTGTAGTTCTCCCTGCAAGCTGTGAGCATGTGAGTTGCTGCACCCTGTTCCTAATACAGGTAAAGCTGTTTACCACCCCACCAGTCTCTGCTGAATGGTGAGTGGAGGTCAGGACCCCAAAGGCATGGAGGTCTGAGTGAGTACCCCATTGCTTGGACACAATGGCATACAGCAGACACTATAGTTGGTCCCTTTCCTGGCACTTTGGCTCATGTGAGGAGCCCACAAGTGTCCTGTTGGCCATTCAGTTGTACCAAAACTGTGAGCATGCCCGTCCCTCCTGCCCCTTCCCCATCTGCAGTTACAGGGCCCAGGGAGTGGTGTCCTCCTAACCTGCATGTATTAATCCCATCCCCTTCTTGGGGCTGGGGCTGGGTGCAGGGATAAGAGTATCATCAGGAAAGTCCACTCCTAGTGGCTGCACCGTGCTGGGGAGCTGAGCTGTATCTGAGCAGGAAGGAGGAAACCCGCACTGGGGACCATGTGAGGGGGCTCCTGTAAGCATCTAAGGAATGGGAGGTGTCGGGGTAAACCGAACAGAATGAATCAGGCCCCAAGGTCACGGTGGGCCGGGGCAGCAATCACATACGGACAGGTGGGATTAATGGCGTAGAGTCAGGAGATACGGACCCAGAGCGGATTGAAATGAAGATGGATTTATTTAACTTACGCTTTAGGCGTAAGCAGCGATGTCTTCAGTTACAGTATTTACAACAATAGTGAACAATGAAGGGGTCTGTTGGCCCACGAGGTTCAGTCCGAAGACCTAGTCCCAGGGCTGGTCAACAGCTCATTAAATGGGGAATACAAACAAAAACACGTAAACTGTAACTCGATGTCTATGGTAAGTCACGTGATGCCAGTCCCGCAGGACAACGGTGAGAAGCGGTGATGTTGGAAGCCGAAGTCAAAACCAGGTGAGTCGAGCCGAGGTTGCAAACAAAGTTCAATGGATGATCCGGAATCGTAGTCGGTTGTCAGTGCGAAGGTGAGTCGGAAGCCAGGTGAGCGTAGTCAAAGCTGTAACACAGCGAGTAATACGAAATACCAAATGAAGGAGACGAAGGAGGAGATCTATAGGCCCTAAAGCCTGACTGAGAGACAGTCCTGCAGCAGAAGCTGACACAATCTGAGCATGCGTCTGTGGGGAAAGTAGGTCAGCAATGACTGACAGGCCCGCAGGTCA
>NW_028324687.1:0-23799 GCF_052110815.1 Crocodylus siamensis
ATTACAGTAATATTCAGTCTGAGGTTCCAGAATGGCTCACTTGAATTTTCCATCTTTCAGTTGATGCTGATCTTGCTTTCCTGATTCCTCAAAATTTTACTTTCAAAACCAAAGGATTATGGTCCTTAGTTCAAGCTGCAAGTTAGTGCTTTAGGACTTACTAAAGGAATGTTAGGAGTGATTTGAACAGGAAGGAATCTGACAATCTATCAATATTATTTTAAAAATATTTTTTTTAAAAGTAAATGCAAGATACTTGTGAGCTCTATGTAAGTTCTAGATAAGCAGATCCTTTAACATATGCTTATCCTTTAACATATGATTTAATGTTCACTGTCTGCCATAAGTATACATGTATACTGTTACATTTGTTTTCTGAACAATCATAATACCATCTGGATATATATCACTGCTTATTATTACTTAACAAATAACACATTACAAAGGAACTTGCACATATGTAGTCATATAAAACACTATACACTGCCATCTGTATGCAGATATAGCCTGATCATGTAAAGGTTTGGGGAAAAAAAAAAAAGCACAAAGAAAAGTACATACTCAAAGAGGAAAGTTAAAGTTCATCTGGAAATCTTAGTTAATTCTCTGAATTCTGAAGTTTAGATTCCCAACCTTAGTTTGCACTAATCAAGTGTCTTGACAGAGTCAAAACTCAAGAGATTCATTGACTGTAAAATTACCTTTAAAACCCTATCAAACACTTTTGTCCTACTAACTTTAGCATCCCTGTGCACAACAGGCACTCAAGTCATATGCTGGGTTTTTGGTTGTAGCCATGTTGGTCTAAGGCAGCAGTCTCCAAACTTTTTAAGTTGGAGATCACTTTTTGAATTAAAAAGCAACCCAAGATCTATCATGCACTGCCACAACTCCCCGCTCCTTCCCCTGCCTCGCAGGTTAGTCTGTGGGGAGGGAAGAAGAGGGGCAGATTGAGGCAAAGGGAGAAAAAATTATTAGGGGGCAGTTCCCAAGCAGCTGCCCCACTCCAGTCCTGCCTCCATCCCTAGTTTCACAGTTTCATAGTTTCTAGGGTCGGAAGGGGCCTGAGCAGATCATCTAGTCCGACCCCCTGCCATGGGAGGAAAGAATACTAGGGTCAAACGACCCCAGCAAGATGTTCATCTAACCTCCTCTTAAACACCCCCAGGGTAGGAGCCTGCACCACTTCTCTTGGAAGTTGTTTCCAGACCCTAGCCGCCCTGACCGTGAAGTAGCGCCTAAACCTACCATCTGCCAGCTTGTGACTGTTATTCCTGGTCACTCCTGGCGGTGCTCGGGGGAACAGTGACTCCCCCAATGCCTGCTGATCCCCCCTGACTAGTTTATAACAGGCCACAAGATCCCCCCTCAGCCTTTTTTTTTGAAGGCTGAACAGGTTCAGGTCCCGTAGCCTCTCCTCATAGGGCCTGCCCTGTTGTCCCCTGATCATACAAGTGGACCTCCTCTGGACCCTCTCCTTGCTGTCGACATCCCTCTTGAAGTGTGGCACCCAGAACTGGACGCAGTACTCCAACTGTGGCCTGACCAGCGCCGCATAGAGGGGGAGGATCACCTCTTTGGACCTGCTCGAGATGCATCTGTGGATGCATGACAAGGTACGGTTGACCTTCCTAACTGCCTCCCCGCACTGCCTGCTCATGTTCATCTTGGAGTCAATGATGACCCCAAGATCCTTTTCTGCCTCTGTGCTGACAAGAGGGGAGTTCCCTAACCTGTAGGTATGGTGCTGGTTGTTCCTCCTGAGGTGAATCACCTTGCACTTGTCTGTGTTGAAACCCATCCTATTCTCATCTGCCCACCCTTGTAACCTGTCTAGGTCTGATTATAGCCTGTTGCATCCTTCCAGTGTGCCCACGTCCCCCCACATCTTAGTGTCATCAGCAAACTTGAATAGGGTGCTTTTTACCCCCTCGTCCAAATCACTGATGAAGATGTTGAACAGTGCGGGCCCGAGGACCGAGCCCTGCGGAACCCCACTGCCCACGTCCTTCCAGGTTGAGAAGGACCCATCCACTACCACCCTCTGGGTGCGGCCCTCCAGCCAGTTGGCAACCCATTTGACTGGGTGGGTGTCTGGGTGGGTGTCTACACCACAGCCCCCTCCCCCCCCCCGTTTCTTAATGAGAACGGGGTGAGAGACAGTGTCAAAAGCCTTCTGGAAGTCCAGGAAGACTATATCCACTGCTACACCTGCATCTAATGATCTGGTGATCTGATCGTAAAAGGCAACCAGGTTGGTTTGACAGGACCTGCCACAGATGAACCCGTGTTGGTTGCCCCTAAGCATGCAGTCCCCTGCTGGCCCCTCCTGGATGTGTGCCAGCATAATTTTCTCGAACAGCTTGCCTAGGATCAAGGTAAGACTAACTGGCCTATAGTTTCCCGGGTCCTCCTTCCTGCCTTTTTTGAAGATGGGAACCACGTTGGCCCTCTTCCAGTCCTCCGGTACCTCACCAGAGCACCACGAGTGCTCGTAAAGCCGTGCCGGGGACTTGCAATGACCTTGGCCAGTTCCTTTAGAACTCTAGGGTGGAGATCATCCGGACCGGCTGACTTGAATACGTCCAACCCCTCCAGAAGCTCCCTAAATCCTCGCTAACCTGTGGCCCAGGTGTGCCTCCCCCGGGGCCCGACGGGGGGCCCAGCAGGGAGGTGGCTGTACTGGTCCCTACTTAGGAAGATGGAGGCAAAGAAATCGTTAAACATGTTAGCTTTGCCATCTGCTGTGACGACCAAGTTTCCCAATGTGTCCTGCAAGGCCCCCACATTACCCGGGACCTTCTTTTTAACCCCTATGTATTTAAAAAGGACTTCTTATTGTCCTTAATCTGGGAAGCTAGTCCCAGTTCCATCTCTACCTTGGCCCTCCTAACTACCCCCCTACATCCCCGAGCAACTACAGAATAGTCCTCCCTGGTGATGATCCCCTAGTACCATATGGGTGACACAGGCCACCCCAAGCTCAGGTCCAGCAGCTCAGAACAATAAAGCAGCAGCAGGACAGTAATGGTGCTCGGAAGTGTTGTCTTTTGTTTGACGCGCAGTGCAGCAGGCCCCCCCGCACACACCATGCCACAAACAGGCCCCCTGCACACACCATGCCAGGGTGTGTGCAGCAACAGGAGCCCCCTTCCCCTCCCCACACACCTGGGCAAGCCACCCAGGCTCTGACCCTCATCCGGCCTGCCCAGCCAGGACCCCACTCACCCAGTGGCGGGGGGCATGGAGGGGGATCATCTACGCACCTGACCGGGCCTGGTAGCACGGGGTGCGGCTCAGCCCAGCCATGTGCATCCTGCTGCTCATACATCCTGCCACTCCCAATCATGGACCCTCTGACAGTCAATTTCAGTCGATAGCACCCCCAGACTGAGATAGACTGTCAGGGGCTCCCTGATAGACTGGTAGATCATGATCTGCCAGTTAGTGACCACTGGTCTAAGGACATAGGCAGGCAAGGTTCTTTGGGTAAATGTGGTATCTTTTATTAGAGCAACTGAGTAGTTGGAAAACATTTATTCTCCTGATTGCTGCTCATGTCCCTTAAAAAATTACTAAAATCCTCTCTTTCCCCACAAACAACACAGTTGTGTGCACACAAAGGTTGAAAGAAACATGGCCAACTGCAGAAGACAGACAGTTGGAAGTGAAATAGCAGCTATAACTTGCTATACAACAAATAAAGTTTGTATTGAGGACTCTTTGGAGGTTTCCCACTCAACTATTTAGTAAGTCTATTCTTTTTTCATTTACAGCGTCTGATAAGACTATACTCCACAGAGAAATGGCTGCAGCATATTTTTATATAGTTACTGAAACCTTGGGGAGTTTAAGAGGAAAAGCAATAAAGCCCGTTTTGCAACACTGCCAAGCACTAGGGTAGATTTCCAACATACAAAAATCTTTTGAAAAATCCATTATCAAAATATTAATAAATCATCCAAATAAAGTACTTCCAACAAAGAACAGTAACAAGTCTGTTAATGCTTATGAACTCAACTCCTAGAGTAACTCCAATAATGTAATTATTTCAAGGTGTGCTTACTTGACAGTGTAGAAGGTACACTGTACATCAGTGCTCAATATTTTTAGGCTTCAGCTACTTCTTACATGATAAAGAAACTTGCTATATGAATCTTCAGGATTTATAAGTTTGAAAAAGTCCTTGGTAGAAATTTCACTGCTCCCCAGCTAGTACCAGGTCTGGCTATTAGCTTATATATTGCTGAATATTAACAGATGTACATAGGTACATTATTACTATGCCTAAAATAGATCTATATTTAGTATTAATATCACAAAATTAATAGGAAATCCACCAATATTGCGGTTAACAAATAAATAATTTATAAAGTATCTTTGGAAAATCTCAAAGCATTAAGAAAATGCAAAGGCATGTCTGTAAGCTCACTCAAAGCACAGCTTTGGTACTTCACCCCACAGAATAAATGTAGGTCAGTGATACTTATCAGAAAGTGATGAATAAATTGGGTAAAAGTAATTATTCCCCAACACTGTCTCTCCGTAATGGTCTAGACTGGCTCCAGTAGTGTTTGATGACTAATCAAGAGGCAAATGCTGTAGAAAAAAAACTCCATGTGTTCAACTAATGGCATGGGAAATCTCAACTCAGGGTTATCTCACTTTATGTTAGATTTTTAGAAGTATTAATGAAAAGTTCTCAGTATCTTCCTTCTTAGGGCATTTATTTCCACAATATAAAAACTTTCCAATGGACTTAAGTTGAGATAAGCATCCAGAAGGGTTTCTAAAGCTATATACAAAATATACAACACTGCAGTAACAACAATATTCTTCATTCTGTTGTTCATTTATATTTTAGATGCATTTAAGGAGCAGTTTTTAACTCCTGTTTTGTATTATTTATACTAAGAACACTACGTGAAAATTAATTCTCAAAATCAATTTTTCCTATTGATTGTTACTGAGATTTTTAAAGACTATTATTGTTACTAGTAGGTTTAAATTATTGTTCATTTATCCTTGACATAAAATTAATTTCACTTATTTATCTTAAAACTGATATTATTTAATGGATACAAACATTATTTTGATTATCTAGACAATAATTTGACAGCTTCAGTTAAATAAGTGTTCCTAAATTTATGGAAAATGCAAATTTTGTTTCTAACTATTGTCATGAAAAACTAAACAGTACTCTGGCAGCAGAACATGGATGAGTGGATACCCTGGTTGATGTGATACCTAAAATAATGACTCTTCAACTATGACAAAGGAAAGGACTGTGGAGATAGAGCTGATAAACTCTGTTCCTATTTAGAAAAGCAGCAACTAGCATGTCTAGTTAGACCCTAGTGCTGCAAACATTATGCAAATATGTAGATGTAAGCTTAGAAACAAATTAAGTCTTTCTCAGTTGTGTGTCAAATTGCAAACTTCATTTTGAATGTATGACACAGTTACTTTCTCTCTTTTCTTTTATACCCACATTAAGAGAGAAGCCACAAAAGGTGAAACAGAAATTTTGGCATCCAGAATGAGTGTAACAATAGAAGGTCTTTAATCCCTGAAGACTGCTTATTAAATTGAGCACGCTGGTCAAAGAGATGGCTACTGTCCCAGACATGTCAGATTTGCAGAAGGGTGGTAACTCAGGAACAAATAACTTGGTGGAGGACTTTAATCACATGACAACACAGATCCAAAAGTCTCTGGACAAGGAGAACTGAATAACTTAAAGGGTTTCTCAACTGTCAATTTAGGGAGTGGAAAATCACGACTATAGGAATCAGAAACACTACTTGATTCAGAGGAAAAATTATGTGCAGGAGAGGGGATCCTGATCTTCTTAGAAGACTCTGATGTAACCTACAAGGGGGAAATTGGTTCTTGGAGCTCTTATAAAGTCTGTGCATCTGTTACAGTTCTTATTCTGAAGAGTGGACACAGAGCATAGCCCAAAAGTCAGATCTTTGGGAAAGGGTGTTCTCAAGATGATAACAGAATGGGACAAAGCCAGCACTTGCTGTGGGTACCTACGTTAACTGGGGTACCAGCTCTTGTTTCCATGACAGAGTAAACCTCTGGAAGGCTCTATGCCTAGGAAGCATGCTATAGGAAAGAAAGTGTTTTGCCTCACTCGAAGTGTGGGAAACTTAAAGGCACCCAAGTCCAGTGTGGCAAGATCCAATTACAGTAGCATGGGAGAGCTCAACCAGTTTTATGCAACAAGGGTGCATAAACATTTGCAGTACTGCAGTCTTAGTGTGTCACAGAGCAACAGCACAGACACTGGGGAGAGGATAGTAAGCTCAACACCCCCTAACCAGAAAATTATAGCCCTTGAAAGAACAACAGTACTCCCTTGAGTGGTTAGTGAAATCTTGTCCTGTTAATGTTTGTAGAACTATGGGGCTCCTATGACTTCTTTATGCAATAGCACAGAAGTCAACCCTTCCTGCAAATGGATATAATTGCAAATTTCAATGCAGCTATTTTTCTATATTTTGATTTATACAACCCCCCTCCTGAAGATTTCCTTGAATATAAATGCACTCACTTTTGCAGCTGGTGCTGCTGCTAGCCTTTCCTGGATCTGTGCTGTGCTGAGTTGGCCCTTCAGAAGTGGCTGTTCCTGACATTGAATGGGAGAAGAGAAGACTGACTATAAAATTGAAAGAAATCTACCACACACAGGTAGGGAGAATCTACTTTCCATGTATGTAAGATACTGTGTGCATATTGTACTGCATAATTATTTTGCAAAAGAACCCTCACAGAAATGATATAAGCAGGTATAATATTGCCATCATCTGGTCACTTTTATAAAATCAGGAAGAGAACTGAAGATAATTCAAAATAATCTCACAACCTATTATATTTCTTGTTGTGGTTTTTGATAAAGCATAAAAAGTATTTACCAGCCATCTTTCATATTCCTCAATAGCCCTTTTATCCTTTTCTTCCCTCTCAGCCTGCTGAATTCCTTCGTTTTTCTTCTCATGGATTTTTTCTACGTTCTTTTGTTTAATAAATTCTTCCTTTTTCTCCTTCCTAAACATTAAGGGAGAAGAATAAAAGATATTCCTGAACAGATGAAAAGCTGATTAGTCAGATATCATTAGTAATGTCAGTGTGGATATTTTTATACTTACTGATAACATAATACATGGATAAGTTACAAGCAAATAAAGTTTCTAAAATCTTTAGAGACATACAGGATGCATCTACACGATATGCTTACAGCAGAGTTGCCTAATCAGCTCTGCAATAAAGCATCACCATCTACATGAGTGGTGCTATTAGGCTGGAGTAAACAAATTAACTCTGCCACAGGATAGTACTGCCCAACACAAGTACTGATCTGCGTTGGAGTTATTTATTCTACCACAATGTACGTGTAGAAAGTGACTGGGGCTGTGAGGGTGCTACAGTACAGGACTGCCTGTTGGCTAGACCCACAATGTCACACCCTTGTGCCCCAGCCACCCCTCCACAGCACACTGAACCAAAAGTAGAGCAGCTCCAAGCTGGCAGGATGACCACGCCCCCACCGGCTGCCCCAGCTCAACATACTGTGGTCCCGGGTGCACATGTAAACATTGTGCCCAGAAGCAACACACTCCAGCATGAACTGTGCCAGAGTTTATTGAGTCACATTAATATTATGTGTAGATGTGCCCACATAGACCCTGCACCATCAAGATATGCATCTCCGTAACTGCATTGCCTTTTATATTACTGTGGCTTGGTCTTTCCTTTTTATTCCTGCCATCCTTTACACAAAGTGAAATATTTATAGGTGTATGCTCTGCAGGGGATCAACCTTGATGCTTACGTAAAGTACTCGGTACACCACCTGTTCTCATAAAAGTAACAATGGATTTATTAAGCAGCTACATTTCATATACTGCTGTATATGCCTTGTTTGCCTATGTTAAAACCTAAAGTGTGAAATGTTTCCATATTTCCTCCTAGCTTGCTAACAAAGTGTGGGATTAGTAAGACAAGATAACAAGATAATATGGAACAGTCTTACTTCTGAGCTGCAGTGTTTGTTCCTTCCAAGTCATTACCTTCTCACAAAGAGACTGTTCAAGCTACTAAACTGAAGGCAGCTGTGTGGTATGCTTTTGGAGGTGACCAAATGAGACAAAAGTAGGGCTACATGATGCAATGCATGAAAAGCCTGATCCTGTGATGCCCTGAACACTATTCCTTCTTATTCATCACAATGAAAATAGAGGAGCCTTCTCAGGCCCTCAGAGAAGAGTTAATCAAGTATTGTCAACTACTTCCTGAAAAGTGGAAGAGTTAAACGCAACTAAACTCTATGTGGTGATACCATTTTTCAACTGCAGACACACTCTCTCTCTTCTTTTCTGCAATAACTTCTTCTTCTTTCTTCTTCCTGATTTGTTCAGCTTGTTTTTCTTTTCTGCTTCGCTCTCTCAGATATTCTGCTTTCTTTTCTTTCCATTTTTCAAATGCCTGAAACAAAGTCCATATCCATTAGTAAAGTTGTATGGCATCTTTGTGTCACCCCTTTGATAATTCTAGATGTTTTTATAGTCCTACACATCCATTTTTAAATTGTTCGCTTATAATGTTGCCTATTCGTAGCTCAGGAGATGAAACTGCTTTATAGAGAAGAAAGGATTTACTACTCCCAGATCAAGTCTCTCTGCTGTCAATGTTAGTAGCCTGATAATTACTTTTTCGATGTAGAACATAAAGTATTTTATGTTCAAAAATCTAAATCTCAATAAACAACCAGATATGAACATACAGGCATACCTCGTTTTATTGCGTTTCACTTTATTGCGCTTCGCAGATATTGCGTTTTTTACAAATTGAAGGTTTGTGGCAACCCTGCGTCGAGCAAGTCTATCGGTGCCATTTTTCCAACAGCATTTGCTCACTTCACATTTTTTAGCAATAAAGTATTTTTTAATTAAGGTATGTACATTGTTTTTTTAGACATAATGCTATTGCACACTTAATAGAATACAGTATAGTGTAAACATAACTTTTATATGCACTGGGAAACCAAACAATTCGTGTGACTTGCTTTATTGTGATATTCGCTTTATTGCAGTGGTCTGGAACCGAACCCACAATATCTCCAAGGTATGCCTGTATTCTAAGAATAGGGAGATTTATTGTCCAGATTTATCAATCTAGTTCAGGCTTGTCTGCTGTTGCGATTCATGAAACTATTACTAAGATCTGCTGGACTGTATCTGAAAGATACATTTCACCTTACCTTTTGAGCTTCTTCTTTTTTCTCCTCATTCTGTTCTGCTGCTCTTCTTTTCTTCAGCTCCTCAAGCTTCTTTTTTTCAGCTAGTTTCTTTGCTTCCTTTTTTTTCATTGCCTTCCAGGCTTCAAATGATGCAATTGCTTCCTCTTTCTTAGCAGCTTCTTTCTAGATAGGAAATGTTTTATACATTAAAAACTTTGCATATTGTAAACTCATTCTCAAAAGTTAGCATTAGACAAATATATAATGGAAAGCAAAATGATAAGCAAAGAACATTTTAAATTAAATGGTTCAACTGTGATGTGAACTACTGTTCAACCACAACCAATTTGTATGACCTAAAACCATGGACCTGACTGCATTTTACAGAACTTGCTGCTTTAAAATTTACTTTGCTCTACCTATGAAATCCATATAAGAAGAACAACTAGGGAGAGAGAATAGATAATTAAAGAAAAGAAATCTATTAATGGTGTAAATGTTACTGTATACAGGTACCTACAAAGCCACCAAGAAGGGCAAATACCTCTTCAGAACTGTGACAGTATTACATTTTATAGATGGAAAAGAAAATATCTGATAACCATCATACTAAAACTAAGGTGACTGACCTAGATTGCCAGTAGCAGTTAAGAAGCACATTAGTCAAAAATAAGAGAGGCGTGCTGGCGTGGCTCAATTTACCTGGCACGTGGAAGATATAAATATGCAAGGAAGCACTACTCACCCTCCTCTTCCCAGCTATGCCCCTTACACAGCTGTAGATCTACTACATCTGCCTTCTGCTGGCAAAGTGGTATAAGAAGGCCAGAGCATAAGGAACAATCTTACTTCAAGTCAAGAACAGCTGGGTTTTGTTTCTGGGTTTCCTTTCCTAATACAGCAGTACAGATCTAGATGACTGCTTCAGTGGCAGCTTGCTGAGCTTCCCTTTAGTCATGTATTCAAACAAACCTTTTCGATTTTGCTCCTTAAGTCTTCGGTTTTGTTCCTTTTAATTCTCTGTAGTTCCAGTAGAAAGACTCTTTTCTTCTCCAACCAATCCTATAAAGGAAAGGAAGAAAATGGGAAATGAAGAATTTTAAACTGCAACTAGAGATTTTGTACTATGTTAACTAAATATAGACTAAATATAATAACAAACTATATGTCGCGGGGCACTCCTGCGCCCCGCTCCTAAGGAGAGACCAGGAAGAGGAGAGGCCTGAAGCAACACAGATGGGGGTTGCTAGGGCAACCAGGCAGGTCATGTGGCCCAGAGAGGGGCAGGGCCAGGCCCTTATAAACAGCTAGGCCAAAGCCTAGGGAGCAGTTCCCTTCTGGCTGCCGCAGAAGCAGGAGCTCTGTGGCTGAGCTGAGCGGCCAGAGTCGGGGGTTGCAGCCTTACCCCTAACAGGCTGCAATGATGCAGGGAACAAGATCGCCCTGATGAGAGGTAGGACGGTGCGTTGGCTTTACGAGCAGGTAGGCTCTTGGTTGATTTTGTTACAGCCGTTTGGGCTTGGCTTTAAGTTACAGTTTACACCGGAGGACCGGGTGAGGCTGTAGGGGAGCGAGGAGGCCTCAGCGGGGCTCCCCAGCAGTTTGGGGGCTCCGGGTGCCCAGTAGGGGCACAGTGCCAGGGGGCCAGGCACGGCTACGGCCACCTGAGCCCAAGCGCGGGAGGCGCGCAGCGCAGAGAGCGCGATACAGGCCCCAGAGAGAGGGCGAGGCCCAGAGAGAGGGCGAGGCCCGGAGAGGGCGGAGCGCCGAGAGCGCGGTACAGGCCCCAGAGAGAGGGCGAGGCCCAGAGAGAGGGCGGAGCGCCGAGAGCGCGATACAGGCCCCGGAGAGGGCGAGGCCCAGAGAGAGGGCGGAGCGCCGAGAGCGCGATACAGGCCCCGGAGAGGGCGAGGCCCCAGAGAGGGGGTAGCGCCAAGAGAGCGTGATACAGGCCCCAGAGAGAGGGCGAGGCCCAGAAAGAGGGCGAGGCCCGGAGAGGGCGGAGCGCCGAGAGCGCGATACAGGCCCCAGAGAGAGGGCGAGGCCCGGAGAGGGCGGAGCGCCGAGAGCGCGATACAGGCCCCAGAGAGAGGGCGAGGCCCGGAGAGGGCGGAGCGCCGAGAGCGCGATACAGGCCCCAGAGAGAGGGCGAGGCCCGGAGAGGGCGGAGCGCCGAGAGCGCGATACAGGCCCCAGAGAGAGGGCGAGGCCCGGAGAGGGCGGAGCGCCGAGAGCGCGATACAGGCCCCGGAGAGGGCGGAGCGCCGAGAGCGCGATACAGGCCCCGGAGAGGGCGGAGCGCCGAGAGCGCGATACAGGCCCCGGAGAGGGCGCGGCGCGAGGAGCGCGATACAGGCCCCAGAGAGGGCAAGGCCCGGAGAGGGCGCAGTGCGGTGAGCACGGTGCACTTTGCCCAGTGGGGCAAAAGACCCCAAGAAAGGGTCAAGGGGGCCAGGCACGGCTACGGCCACCTGAGCCCCAAGTGCGGAGAGCGCGGTACAGGCCCCGGAGAGGGCAAGGCCCCGGAGAGGGCGCGGCGCGGTGAGCGGGATACAGGCCCCAGAGAGAGGGCGAGGCCCGGAGAGGGCGCAGAACAGGAAGGGGACCAGACAACGTCCCCCGGGACAGCTGCGAGGCTTGGGGCGTGCTAAGGGGGAGGCTTGGAGGCACGCATTTGCCCATAAGGCTGGGGGAGAGGACCCCACTTTGGAGCGGTAGTGATACCATTGCGGCGCCATTAGGTGCGAGTAGGCAGCCTCCCATACTGAACCAATAAGATCTAAGACGTGGCGGGCGAGTAGAGGGTGTCAGACCACCCTAATTGGCACGGCGAGGGGGCGCTCGCGAGCTCACGGCCGCTCGCGGGGCCATCCGTGACACTATATATAACTAAACATAATAATTAAATATAATAATGTTACAACATTTGATGTTAAAAAAACCAAAACCTATAGACATGGGTGGATCTAGGATTTTGAAAATGAGTGCAGATTGTGTGATATATTATCACAACACATGACACATTTCTTTCCAGTTAAAAGAAACTAGAATCTTTACTAATATGCTGAGGGCTATATTATTCAGTTTAAGGTCAAAGCGAAAACAAATGCAACTTTTTGGAAAGTTCATTAATTTGCTTTATCACATATTGTGTAGGAAAAAAAACAAATTAGGCAAGAATAATCAAAATATGTTGTTCCATTAGTCCTGCAATTAGTAGACTAAAATGTATATCTCTTTTTCATAACAAAATCTAACCCTCCTGAGCCTCTTGATGCTGTATCCTATTCTTCACTAAAAGTTATCTCCACACCTTAGTTGACATTCACCTGAGTTAAGATTTCCACACTTGAGTTAATGTTTTTAGGCAGAGTTAAAAACAGTTGGCAGAGCTGTGAAATAGGAACTAGATTATCAGGAACAGGTAACAAACAGCAGAATTGCAGAAGAAAACGTTGCTTTATTAGTGGAACATCAAGTCCATTAAAAAGGAGAGAGGGTTGTTAACACCTGTGGAACAAAGTGTTTAGAAGGGATCAGGTAGATTATAATGAGCCATGAAGTCATTTGACTCCCTTATTATTGCCTGAATAGAAATGCTGCTGCCACTGTCAGGCAATTGGTCTTAAACTTTGGGTGGATGAAGAATCAAAAGGGAGATTCAACTGCACCGTGGCATCTCCTCTGAATCCAGCCCTAACCACAGACAATGCCGTGAGTATTTCTGTTTTTATATACAAGAATCATCAGTTTTGTTTTATGCTGTAAGTAATAATTATATTTGGAAGATATAATTACTTAAGTCGCATTACTATGAAAAATAAGCAGCACATGAAACATCCTTATCAATTGTGTGGGTGTTTAAAGAGAGAGGGAAAAAAGAACTAGGTTATTTTAATGAAGATGAATGCAATATTGCAAAAAGTGTTCAAGAAAAGGAGAAGGGAGAAGTAGTAGCAACAATACAAGTGAAACAAAATTCCACAGTTCTACCATCCAAGAAATTTTCAGTAAGTCTTCAGGAGAATGGCAACTGGGAGTAAAAAAAGAAGAAAGACTATCATATGCATAAAACTCATTTATCAGCTCCTAAGCCCTTCTATAAAAATATTTTTAAAAGAATAGTATTGTAAGTGTATCATGGCATGGTGTTTTTAAAGGCTTGAACAAATTATTCTAGTCATGTGGGATTTAGGGAAAAATCTAGACATAATTAAAAAATATCTGCAATTAAGCTCATTGAATAAACCCAATGACATCAGGAGAATTACAGACATTAATACAGTTATACAAGTAGGCAAGTGCTTGCATGATCAGCCAAATTTTGTAGAACTTAATCAAGTTGCACTTGTGTTCCACCAAAAAGCTAAAAAATCTTAAACTGAGACCATTTATTGAGCTTCAGAAAATGGCTATGAATGGCAATGTACAAAGTATTTGAGATTACAGAGCATTTAGAGCAAATACAAACACCACAAATGTGTACAGGTATGTATACCTATTTTGTTAAGCAGATATGATTGTTGTCATGTGGAAACATCTTCTGATCAATATTTGGGACCACAATTGAAACTTATGCTAATATTAGCTACACAGAATGATAAAATCCACAAGGATTATGCTGCTACAGATACAATAATATTAGGTCTGATATCAAACTTTCCTTTTTTTTACTTTTCTCATGTGCCATTGAGAATATATAAGCAAAAGGAATTGTAGCTATATAGTAATTATTTTTTAAGTACCAAATGCAATAAAGTAAATTGGTTATTGTGTTGTGACAAAACATTTTCAAACATTAAATTATGCATTAGTGTGTTTATTTCTAGTCCATATCAAACCTTATTGGTTCAGACTTTCTAGTGAAGGATGGCTAATGGAACCAAAGGATCGTTAAATCTAAAATAACCAATATATGTAACATACATATAGATCTTGATTTAAAAACATAAGAGGGATTTATACTGATTGAGAAGAACCCTTTTTGCAGGGGATTTACTAAAGTTTACCTGATAAACAGCTGCCCGTAAGTGATCTGCTTTGTCAAGCTCAGCACTATATTTCTGTAAATGTTTATTGTCCAAGACCTTTAATGTGCCCAAATATTGAGATGATGTAGTTGTAGACGGAGGAACGGCTTTCCCGGCTTTTTTCAAATAGGTAGATGTCAGAGACCTATAAAACCAGCATTTCACAAATATATTAAAATAAGCTTTCCAGTAGTTCCACCATATGCAAAGTTCCATCCCTTCTCACTAAGGTAATATCACAACATTGATTACAATTTTGTTTTCAAACACTTTTAAATATTCAGAGGGTAAGGGAGAATCTATTCCACATTTGTTCTTTTCTGTGGAATTTGTCGTAGCTGAAACAAGCCAGTACAGAACGTGAACTCCAGAAGCATAATCATTTTAATTAAATGAAGTGAAGCAAGCTTTATATCCTTTAATCCAGCAACCACAAGAAATCTGTGGGCTAGATTCACTTGTCACTCCAGTGGTAGATTCCAATAAAAAGCCCCTGTGATATCTGATCTGCTTGGAAAGATGCATCTGTCTCCAACATCCAAGACGTTTCCATTGAATGCAAATTCCTGCAAAAACCCCAGTGGCCTGGGGTGAGAAAGATGCAAGTAACCAGTATGTTGTGTGGTTACCTTAAAGTTCTGAAATGGTACCCTATAGAGTAAGATTGTAAACTCTGACATGGAAGCATCTTTTTCTTACCTTCCTGATGAAGAAGGCTTCACTTTTTGTGGAACTGCTTGTTTTTCTTCACCGTCTTTCTAACAAATGCAAAAGAAAAAAAATATTGTATGGCCTGTAAAACAACAAAACTAGCGCTACAGTATACAGCATGAGAGTTCTGTAATACAGACTTCAGAAAGCAGCAGGATGCAAAAATATAAATGCAAAAAAGTGAACAAAACATTTTCTTTTATTGTTGGGAATTTTTATAATCAGCCCAATGAAGCCAAGATGTACACACTGAGCAAATTCTCATAAATAAGAATGAGAATAAGGTACATCTGTTACTGTACTCCTGTGTAACAGTTTAACAAAAGGTCTAAATTAAAAGAGGGCACTGGATCCACAGCCTCAAATCATCAAAATCTCTGTTTTTAGAACTTCTGTTATAAGTACATTCTAGAATGGTAATGCCATCAGACAGCCTAAAAGTTCCACTGTTCCCATGGATAGATGTCTTCACATTTCTGTTTGGCCTTAATGATTATGTACAACTACATATTTTCTTTTAGCCTGTACTATGGCATAAAAAACCTATTACATACCATATATTATTCAAATCATTGTAGGAAAGAGCACTTCAAACAAACTGGGTTCTAACTTCTGCTAGTATAAACTGTTCAAGCTAAATTAATTCATACTCTAGGGATCTGACCCAGTAAATTTTAAATTGCAGAAGCAGAACTCCTCATGTTGGCACAGCCAAACTTTGTTATCTTTACCTACTTTTAATATTTATACAGTGAGAGTTCCCTCCTTCCTCTTCCTAATAATTGTTAATAAAGAACTGATTTAATCAAACTGTGGAAGAGATTACTGGTCTATCAAACAGTAAAAAAGCTGTGCACATGCAAGATGGAAGCAGTAAGTTTCATACAGAACTGTTCGTACACACTTCTAGGATTTATTTAGTATTATGAAAAAAAATACATGTAAAGATACCATGATAGAGTCCTTTGAAGTACTCGCTGCAACCATGCATTCAGGTTTATCATTCAGTGATACCTCCTTTATGCCATCGGTAATCATTTGCTCTTCTAGGGTTTGCAAATTTTCTTCAGGAGAGTCATCATTTGATTTGTGTAATTTTTTAGTTTTTTCATACACTGTAGTCATCATTAGTTCGATCACAGAGGGGGATTTTCTCCCATTATCTTCTAATGCCAAATCATTGCACTTGTCTTCTGTCTCAACATGGTCTAAAAGAGTGTATGAAAAGAAACCAAAATAAGGTTGGATGTTGCTGACATGCAAATTTTAAAACAAAATTTCTACCATATTTAAAAATCAGATTACAAATAATAACCTTGTAACAACTGTATTCTTTATTTTATGACAACCAGTAGCATGTTAGAGAAAGAATTTTGCAGGGCCGTTCTAAGTCATCTGATCAAATCCAGAAGCGGTTTTAATGTAGAAACTAAGAGCAAGAAATATACAGATCATAAGAAAAACTGTGCCAGTATCTGTTGAGACATTAACACTTTGAATGACAGAGCTAACAGGATGAAGTTCCATGTGGACAAATGCAAGGTGCTATATATACATCTGGAGAAATAATCAAAAACCCAAATATAAAATGGGTAACACCTAACAGGATGGCAACACTATGGAGAAGGATCTCTGAGTCGTGGTAGATCAGACTCAATATGAGTCTACAGTGTAATGCAGTCACACAAAAGGAAAATGTGGTTTTGTGAGCATTAACAGAAGCATTAGGTGCAAGACATTGGAGGTGATAGTACCTCTCTACTCGGCACTGATTTGGCCTCATCTAAAGTATTTTGTGCAGTTCCAGGCTCCATATTTTAAAAAGTCAGAGATGGTGCAGAAGTGGAAAATCAAGACCATCAAGTGCTTGGAAAGCCAGTCACATGAGGAGAGGCTGAAGGAGCCAGGCATGTTCAACTCGCAGAAAAGGCGCCTAAGAGGAGACATGATAGCAGTCCTCGTATTTTTGAAGGGCTTTCATAAAAGAAAGGAAAAACACCTTTTCTCTCTTGTTACAGAGAGGAGGATGAGGATGAACGGTTTGAAGTTGCAAAGTAAGCTCAGATTGGATATAAGGAAAAAGTTCTTCACTGTTAGAACAGTGAGGTAGTGAAATAGTCTACCTAGGGAAGTTGTGGACTTTCCATCACTGGAGATGTTCAAGAAGAGGTTGGACAACCACTGGTTGGGGGTGACATAGGTGTAGCTATGCTTATGTTCTAACTACGGGTATTTCCCACATTTCTGGGCTTTGGTTACCCCCACCCTCATGTTTTTTGCTACATGTTTCAGGGGGGGTTTAAGCCTCCCTCAGAGGCACTGGGTGTTGGCTAAAGCCAAGGCTGGGGACTTTGACTGGGGTCTGACAATGCTCCTGCTGAGATCAAAGCTGGAAGTTCCTGGCTAGAGGATCTTGTCCCTCTGTTCAGGGTCAGACCAATTACCATGTTTGGGGTCAGGAAGGAATTTCACCCTATGGTCAGGTTGGCAGGGACTGTAGGGTTTTTGCCCTACCTGGAATCACTTTGCGCATATGCTGACAACATTTCATAGAAGCAGGACATTGGTTGCCATGTTTCCCCTGCTTTACCTGTGGCTGCTTAGGGCATTAGGTCTGTGTTGTGTCAGGGTTGACGATAGTCTCACACAGAGTTTAGATTATGGACTGTAGAGGATGGTTTGGACTGGAATGATCCTGCCTCAACCAGGCGGTTGGACTAGTTGACCTCTGGAATTCCCTTCCAGCCCTACTTTTCTCTCATTCCATGATTTGGTTCACAGATATGATTTCCTTTTTGAAATATGAAGCTCTGGCTAAAGAGCTACTGGTATCTATGTGCGTGCGGAAGGGATTAAGATAAAACACTACAATAATGCAGAAATGGACTAATCACCACTTACGAATTACTAAATTTTGAATAGCTAAACAGGATTTCTGTACCTCTAAAAGAGTTTAGTGATAAAAGTCAAGAAAGGCTCTCCTCACTTTCAAATTACACTGCTTTAACCTGTTTTTGTTAAATTCCTGGGCAAACAACAAGAGATTTAATTAAGAGTTCAGTGCAACAAGATAAGTTTCTGCCCCAATTTAGAGCAGAGACTTCAGAGATTGGGAGTATAAAAATATGGAGAAATTTTAAGGTGTGAAAGTTGCCAGAAAACCCAAGGCTCTAAAGAGAATTTTAAGTGTGGACAACTTCTGAATTTCCCATTTGTGATATCAAGATAAAGTTTGCATATCCATGTATTACCTTCCAAGTGAAGTTATCAGAAGCCTTTACAAGTTTTAGCTAAGCTGCATCTACCCATGTTATTGAATCACTGGATATGGTACTGGGCTGTTCTTTGATCTGCCACTGATCAACTGAATGGCTTTGGGTGACTCACTTTTATTTTTGTGCCCCAGTTTGTAACATGGATATCAAATTACTAATCATTTGTTTTTTCTAATAGCTACCTGAGAAAAGTGCTACACAGGCACTGGGTATTATATTTTCTTTGGTAGTTCAGACCATCACGTCTTGCTTGAAAGCCTTCCACTTATTCCTTTACTGAAGATTACAGCATCAAGATCGAATTTCTCAGCTTGTCTTTCAAATCCCTTTACAAGTTTGCCTGACTAGCTCAATACTGTTTATTATGTTATCTTCTTCTCTCTGCTCCACTTGTGAAGTTATCCTTATTATTTTGTCTGTATGACATTCCAGAGTTAACATGTTCTCCACATTCTAATTTCTCCTTTTTTCCTTATTTGCAATGCCCATAAGCACTAACCTGAATGAAACAGGTTTAGCTGTACAACAGTTTACCTCCACACTTACCAGGGAAAGGGCAGCCTGAGAAAAACAGTTATCCTGGTTCAGTGTGATCCATGGTAAACCAATATAAATTTAAAACCAGTGTAACTTTTATCTGTCCACACCATGACATGACACAACAATTACCATTCTGTATGTTACATCTTATTTTTCACCCTTTGAACATCACATCTATATTATAAACACTTTATACTACAGAATGTCTGTAACAGAGTTTATACAGTATGTAATATTGCAGGGCCCCAATCTGGTTGGTGCCTGAAGAAATTATTCAAACACTACTAACAATAGTCTCTTACATTGGGTTTGCCTGTGTTAGATTTAAAGCCTAATTTCCTTGGGCATGAACTACTTTCATGTTTATGTCATGTACAAGGCAGACGCAAAACAGTATTTAGTATCCCCTTTCAGTAATGATGAAAATAGAAGGGTTAAGAATTTAATCAAGTTAACAAAACCAAGGTTAAATACAGGGATCAATGCTTCCATAAAACAAGCCATCTAGTGTACAAAAATGTGGCCAAGAGTTTGTTTAGTTACATAAACAAACTTCCCAAACTGTCTTGCTAAAGATAAATCTTATCTGGTTCTTTTATACCATGTTTACCAGACCATTCAAATCTGTTAATCCTTTTGACACAGGATTAGCATGTACCATCAAAATTATTTCAATGTGTTCGCATACGTCTTAGAAACCACCTCTTCTGAAAACTGACACTAATAATATATAATATATATAATAAAAGTCGCTTATTTCTAAGTTAAGTTTTTACTTGGCTTTATATAAACAAATGTGTGTGTGTGATCTGTGTGTACAACATACACACATACATATATAAACACCTGTATGACCAGTATTTTGATTTCTACCTTTAGGGAGAGATCCTTCTCCACACATCAACAAATTAGAATCTCCAGGTTTCTCATCAGTTGAAGGAAAATTAATACGTAATGATGGTGAAGAGCTTGTTAGCCATGGACCCTTAAAAACAGAAAGGAACAGCCTAAAGTAATGAGAACTAGTCACAACAAATCTAAGTCAGTTAACTGACCTGTAAAAATAAACAATTCTATTCAGTATTTATTTAGAATTCCTTAATGAAAATACGACTCCTGTTTTATGTGCAATGAAGTCAAGAAATTGATTTTAATAACACTGCAAAACTCTCTGTGGGTTAGGATCAAAGTCTGCCATTCACTAATGAAACAAAGAAGAGCAGCGATGATGTCTTGTTCAACCCCTGCCAGAAGAATCCAACTTACCCAGACAGACATATTCCCCAAGGTAAGAAACAGCACCAAAGAGAATAGTTCAGTTTGCTGCTCCTGTTTTGAGTTTTAATACGGTGCTGATGAACAGTATGTCCACTAGCCAGTTCAGGGCTAGACACAGACCACTGTCTTTTCTGGAAATTTTGACAGTGGTGACATACAAGTTAGATGCACTGTCTAGTGTACTGCTCTATCCCAAGGAGGATCTTGTTTCCTAAGTACCTAAGAGTTCCTTATTCATCAAGTACAGCTGGAGATAAAATTTAGACTGTAGTAAGTCAGCCAGGTCAGAGAGTTGTATCCCTTGAGTGGCTCAGCACTAGCATGCTCCCTCAGCCTCTTAAGCTCTGAGCAGCAAATCTCAGTGCTGGGAACTGGCAGGATGTCCCATTTTGGGCATCACTGAACTTTGGTAGAAATCTTACAAGACAGAGAAGTCTCAGGACCCAATAATGGGGTTGGAGCCTACGCTTTTTAGGTTCGCAAGGGATGTGTTGTTCACATGGGCTGAGTGAGTCTCAGGGATTCTTATCTCTTTCGTGTAAGTCCTTCCTAGGTTGAGAGGATCCCTGCTTCTGGCATTATAATAAGAAGGAAGATTCCTAGAGCAGTTTTGGAATAGCAATCTGCTTCCTGGATCAGCAACACTGAGAAGACACAAATTTCTCAGCATTGGAGATGTCACTCCACATTGATCGCCAGTGTTGGAGGGTGTACAATACCATTGAGGATCTCGACCCCAGCATGTGTGGTCAGGAAGGGGGACAAGGGAATCATACAAGAGAAACAGTCAAAGCTTATTCTTTGTCCTCACTTGTTCCTATTTTGAATAACAGACAGATTGAAAAAATGTCAAGAATGTGGTTCTCCCCCAGGCATAACAGGCAATTTGGCTGGCTGTCTGAACCTGAAATTAAAGCCATCACAGAAAAGACATAGTCTGAACTCCAGAGACTAAGCATAATCAGACAAACTCACCAATGAGAATATGCAAGTGGACAATTACTCAAAGGAAAACTATTTCCTTGTATGTTGATAAAGTGATCAGCAATACATTTGAACATTCAGTGTCACAGATTACAGGGCTGTAGTGCACAGAAACTCAGCTTTTTTTCCAATGCAAGATGCAATGTTTTAAAATGTGATTGCAACTCCCCCTGCACCTTTCTTTCTTGTTATGGCAAGCTGTATCACAATCAAATAAAAAGAAGGCTATTTTACAGTCCAGAATAGATGAATAGACAAAATATTTTCACATATGCAAGGGGTACTCCAATAATGTTCTTACCTCAGGACTAGGGCATTCAGAAAGTACTCTTCTCTCAGATGTGATTAGGTCATTCAACCTAGTGAGGGAGGATGGTGCAGAAACTGAAGATAACCTAACAGTAGAAGTTGTTTTATCTTCCGCTCTTGTAGTATCTTTATCTTTCACAGGGCTGCTCCTTCTTAACACACTTCTTGGTTGAGGTGATGGTTTACAATGATCTTCCAGTAGATGAATGCTGATATTCTCAGCTGAAAATGAATATTGCTATTTTAATACTACCCACTAATAAGACATTTGATTTAATATGGTTTATTTTGTTCATTTATATTCAACAAACTTTCTTCAGATAAATTTCTATCTTCTGTAAACAAACAGCAGTAACAGTAGGTCAAATATGCATGATAGACAACATTGGAGTGTACATGCAGTGTTAGATAATGTCTAAGACTGCAATTTGTTGTGGGAAAACTTTCCATTGTCATTCTACTCTATTTCTTTTATAGGTTCTACTGGATTAGTTTTTATAAAATTATGCTAATTCTTCTACATAGGATAGAACAGACCAAATTGGAAATAAATACAGAGGGGCAAGTTGATTTCCTGAGGTATTCTCATGTTTGTATGCAGCTATCTGTTCTTTTTATATTAAAAAAAATATGTGTTCACAAACAAATAAGGTGCACTGCCAAGGAATGGAGTGGAGGAGCCTCAGAACAGCTACTACATTCAGCACGTTTCCTGACAAACATAACTTAAAAGTGGTGCAGAGCTAGTGCCCCTTTCAAACATAATTCAAGCAGCAGTGGAAGGACAGACACTCTATTTGGCAACTGTCACAAGCACCAGATTCCCTTGAAAAAGATACAGCACTGATATTGGGCACTCACCTTGCATACCCTGACGCATCTAAATTTTACCTTCAAACCTATAGATAGCCATGGAATTGCTGGTGCACGTGCATGACAGCATAACAATATAAAATATAAATTAGCACTAAACACAATGTCATTTTATAAATCACATTTTATTAACAGGTCGTGGCCATCCACAGCACTTAAATCTCAGTGCGACTCTTAGTGGCAGTCTAATTCAATTAAAAAGGCTTTCCAAAGTTTTCCTTGATATGAGTGAGTTTGTTCTAAACAATAAGTCATTAAAGATTAAAGATTCTTCAGAGCTGATTCTTCAGTAGACAAAGAGGTTAGGTGTTAAATGGTGGTGTAGCTACTTTTTTGGATTAACAAAAAAATGTCTAAAATTGTATATTTACAACTCCACAGTCATGTTACACACTGCCAAAAGGGTCTAAAGTCTTATATTTCTAGATTCAAATATCTGAAGCTTGGCTGACACCATGAGATGAGGAAAATTACAAAGTGTTTGGTAATGTTTATCATGCCCTGTTTATTTCAAGTCTGTCTTTTCTTATCATTAATCATGACTAAACCAAGGAATTATCTCAAAGTAAAATAACTTGGGAATCTTACAGAAAAAAGCTATAGTAGGATAAAAGCTCAATTTCTTATCATTTTAAGATACTTTATGACACCTTTAATTTTTTTTAACAGAGCTGATTTGCAAAATTTCTAATTTTGCCTTCTATAATAAAAAAAAAAACCCTCAAGATTTTGCAATGGAAAACAAAAGACTGTTTGATATAAAGAAAACCAGGATGAAACTGGCTGCATGTATCTTTAGATAAAGATCACAAAACAAATCTATATTTTCAAAATAAAGTTCACTTTTGACCTGCAAACTGGGGAATGCAGGAAGATTTTTGGGCCACAAATATCCTAAGACTTTTTCTCATTCAGACAGTACTGTGCAACTTCAACACTGCTGTAAGCTACCCAGTATTGTTAATATATCTACCTGCATGTTTCAGGGAGCTGTATAATATTTAAAAGGTGAATTTAAATTAGTTTTTAATATCAGGGATGTTGAAATCAAACCCAATATTGGAAAAAATGAGATCTTTCTTCAACATTATTTTCCTTTTAAAATATGACAATATGCATCTATAAATAGAGGCAATAGTATTCACATGCTTGATTTTTACCTGAAAATGATGCATTTTTTATTCTGTGCTCTCTTGGTTTTGGTACCGGTTTGCTTTCCTCTTCTTTTTGAATAACTGATTCCCTTCTATTCTGCAGCTCAGCCATGGGCAACTCATTCTGATGGTCACCTTCTTTGCCATCATAAGTAATTTCTTCAGTGACTGAAAACTTTTTATCATCTTCTCTGTCATCATCACCCATGTTCTGACTTTGCAAATATACATTTTCATCTTTGTAATCACTCAAATTTTGACTTTCCACAACGATCACTTGTTGAGGTTTCTCTTCATCAGTTGTTGGAAAGAAGCCATCAGCAGTTTCCTTTTTCAAAGGGTTTACTTTCTGTGGGGTCTCCTCATCTGAGAAAGAAACCTCAAAATCAACTGACTTC